>NW_021319758.1:392205-403731 GCF_001605985.2 Dendrobium catenatum | reverse complement strand
CCCCCCTTCCCCCCACTTTACCCAGCCCTAGCCTACCCGCACTCTTCCCTTACCCCATAACCCACTTAAATTACTTCCTAATCAAGGAATTTCTAATTGGGAATTAATCTCAGCTTTTCCCTCCAAGATCTTCTTCCAAACTTTAAGCCTAATTCACTCCAAAACCTGAACCCAATCTTCCCCAAGCCTTCCCCCTTGGCCGGCCACCTTCCCTTACCTTCTCCCACTTGGATCCTTGGGATAAAGCTGTCCCGATCTTCATGTGCTGCTGTTTACACATCTCTACTTGCTGTCCAGAAATTTCTGGATGTTAATAGTGGCTGTCCACCCTTCTAAACCCTAGAGAGCTGCTGTCCAAGACCACCTGTTTGCTGTTCAGAGACTCCAGCAGCAGTTCGCTGCTGTCCAGCCCTTTTGGGAGCGACCATGGCTGCTGGAACTATCAGGGATCGTTGTCCAGGGTTGGCTACTTGTTGTCCAAAGGTTCGAGTGTGGATTTGTTGTTGTCCAAGCTGTCAAAGATGCCACCAACGGCTGTCCAAGGTTGCGAGAAGGTTGAATCTTAACAAAGGGTGAACTCTTTCCTTCTCTCTTACCTTCTTCGTTGTTCCTTGCTTGTGGTTTTATTTGATTCATGCAAAATCTTGCCAAGCTCCGCTAAAAGCATAGTGTTTAGTGGGAAGTGTGTGAGAGATCTTTCATAGCACTATTATTGTTAGATTAGGGATTTCTTGTTGATATCTATCTCGTATGCAACGTCAAGAGTAATTTATTATTACATAGTATTTACTTTTTTGCGAGTAATTTGGCCTAAGCTTGTATTTACCGCTCTGTGTTTTATTTCGTTATTTGAATCATCATAAAGATTTAATTAACTTGTCCTTACTCATTAAGCGTGCAAAAATCCTTACCTAAATAAAATTTTCATATAGCCCTGCATCATTTAGTCCAAGTGCTTTATTGTGAGAGTTTGAATTAGCAGAATTTTGAATAAGTTCAAAAGTGCTAGACCACACCCAATTCACCACATCTTAGCCTGCCTAGACTACTCAAGGATAAAGTTAATGATGATAATAATGATGCTCGAAAAACAAAGAGTCCTTTCATTTAATCGAAATATGCCCTCACTTTATCCAAACAGCTTTTATTCGTAGAAACACTTCAAAACACCATTACTCAAACAAACACCAGTCAACAAACACTCCTAGACCAAATCCTGCTTCTAATACAAAGATAGAAACTAGAGAGTAAATCTCGTTGGATAATTTTATAGCATACTATTTCTATAGGATAAATGAGTCAACAAGATAAGAACTGCAGATTTATGAAAATATGTATTTCGAAAAAACACAATGATTTTTTTTTGTCAGTAGCAAATTCAAAATGTTAAAATAGCAATTAAAGTAATTTTCCAATGAACATTTTTCAATAACAAAAAATAATGTGATTGTATTCACTAAGAATAGAGCATTAAATGTCAATACTCAATACGATCCCTCAAAAGGAACACAATAGGTATACATAGGATAGCATGTAATTACCATGTCCCGCTTAGACTCTACAGAAGTTGAAGGTAACCTCATCCTAGCAAATAATTCCTGAATGAAAGAAGCATCATCCTTCAACAAAGAAATAACCTGCAAGAAAATCAGAGTCATCAAGCAAGAAATGGTGATTGTTACCAAAGGTCTCCTGAGGTCATAAATTCACTTAAGTAGCTATACTAACAACAGCGTTATTTGCATGAATAATGGAGTTAAGGCTTGCTATAGTTGCCTCATCCAGGACTCTTGGTAAAATAACATCCTGCAATTCATAGACCAACATTAAAATTTAATAGCAGTAAAAAGAAAGAAATTGATAGCATCTAGGCGGTAGGATTACAGACCTTTATATAACCAATTCTATATGTCTGATGTATCTTCGAAAGAACTAAAGAATCCTTAATAGGAATTGCCTACAAAAAGTAAAACCCCTAAATGTGGGAAAAGAAGATGAGAGAATAAAGGTAAAATTGTATGTGCTAAAAATTTAAAAAAAAAAAAAAAAAAAAACCTCCTTAAAAACCACATGCTCTTTGAGAAATGCACGATGATGTTGAACTTGAGAGACATCGGGATCATCTACAATTACCAAAAAGGCATAAAAAAAATGTAAATAAATAAATAATAAGAGCTGTAAGTAAATGAAAAGGGTCGAGCTACAAAAAAAAAAAAAAGATGAAGTGAACATACATTCAAGACAACCAATTATATCCAAAATCAAATCATCTGCAAAAATTTTCTCAAATATTTGCTGGCTGTTTAGTAGGACTGCAAAAGATCAGCCCAAGTTATATAATGCCGCTAATGGTATTTCAAACAAACTAACCAAAAAGATACTTAAGTGGATGTAGAAAACATATATTTACTCACTGATCCCCTTAACCAATTTGAATATAATGTGAAGAGTCTCTATGTTTTCCAAGTCTTCGTTCATTGTAAATAGATCCACTAACTTCGAAAAGAAGCTTTGCTGCATGAGAGAAACATCAGGCACACATCAAGCATAGAATAACAGACAAAAAGAATATCAAACTAGTGTAACCGGATGGGAATTTCAGGAATATACTCTGCATATATCTTACAAACTATCAAAAATATATGCATCAACAGCCAGAAAAAAAGAATAGGAACAAGTTCTGAATTCTATACAAATTCTCGTTTAAGAGTAAACAATTCGATTTGATTACATGTGTCTGATACCATCTTCTATATCATGGCTAATAATGAACGGTTAAGGTTTTTAAAACACAGTTTCAATTTTACTTTCGAGAACCATAACATAGATTTAGTTTTTTAGACATTTCGACAATTTCAACAGTTTCCTTATGAATTTCATTGATCCTCTGATTGAATTTTAAATGCTATATATTCTTCATTTAAGTTTAAATAATACATATATTTCTAAAATAAAGAGTATCTAGGAATAAGAACTAACTATTTATTTAAATTTAATAAAGCTAAACATAATTTTAAAAAGGTAGATAGAACATCAAATGTAACATAGCCAATTATTCATTATTATAAATAGTTTAGATATGAATCTTCCCTAAACCTAATTACTTCATTAGTGATTACCAGCATTGTTCATCTCCATGAGTTTATATATTCAAATCCCATCCTAAGAGAAAAACTCAGCATACTTAAATTTAAGAATAAAAGCTTAAAATAGTCCTCCGACTATTAATAAATATCCAATTTACTCCCAGAGTTCCGCAGTGCCCTATTTTACACCCTCGACGATTAGAAATTGTCCAATTTGGTCCCTTTGTTAAATTTTCCATTCAAATTAATGCAAGAAGCCCGCAAGCATTCGATTCTTTAGGGTATTTTAGGAAAATACTTATTTACCTAATCCATTGCCTTCTTGGTATAATTTCATGGAGACGAAACTGGAGATCGATTGGTGTGAAGGGGAAGACCTGCAGTTGCGAGCAAGGCGACATGCTGCGATATACAAAACCTTGAGAATGACGACCATCTAATGCGTGCAAGATGTGCTTGGAGACAACGCACACGTGTTGCGAGCGAGACGCAAGAGACCACGAGCGATGCCGTGCAAGCGAGAGGGCAAGCAAGCGATAGCCAGAGAAGGAGACAACAAGCGATTTACATATCACGATAGCCAAAGACAAAGACGGAGACTATTGCGAGCTACCTCGAGAGATCACCATGTGATTTGACACCCAGAGATGGGAAAAATAGAGCAATGTAATAAATGTAATCTCATATCCACTTGTAAGGCCTAAAATACCCTTCATATTTAACTTTGGAGTTAAATTTTAACTCTTATTTTAGGCTTTGTGACTAAATTAACTCAATTTCTAATAATCGAGGGGCTAAAATGAGGCAATGCTAAACTTTAGAACTAAATTAGAAATTTATCAAAAGTCAATGGACTATTTTAAGTTTTTACTCTTCAATTTAACTATAACCTGATAGCTTCAAACAAGTCAAATTCCCTCTTGTTTCTAACTCACCCCATGCCTATGAATAATTAGAGAGGTCAATGACCCTACTTAAACCCACGAGCTCTATCACTGACTCTCATGCATTATAGTATGACCTCCAGGAAACCTGCAAGCTAGTAAGTGCTAACCGGGAAACAAACAAGTGCCCAAACGCTAGCTTCTACTAGCTCATTGTATTACCTAGCCCTTAATGGCATGCTCAATTTAAAACTAGTCAGCTTCAGCCCAACATCATGTGAAAAACAAAATTGTGGCATTTCAACAAAAATCAATCAACTATTACAACTTATACACATCTCCTGTAATAGCCCGTATTTTGACTTTGCCATTTTTTTTTGGAGTCATTATAACTCCAATACGCAATTCATCTTCGCCATAGTATTTTGATTGTAATATTTTACTTATATGAATTTTTTTTTGTAACTTTTTAGCACCGGTGAAAATCCTTAAAGAATTGGTACATATCGGAACAAGTGAGGATTTTGGTATTGTCAGGTGTCCGTTTTGCAAACCTATTTCATGGATATTTTTTAAATAACATATTTTATTTTATGGATATATTTTTGCAATTTTTGAAGTCCTAAAATGATTTATTTGATTTTTTTTTAAAGAAATTGATTAAATAAATAATATAATATTAAATTATATTTTAATAAAATCTCCTAAGTCATTAAGTCTTTTAAAAACCTATTCCTATCCATTTTCGCTAAGAGAGATGTGTGAGAGGGATTTTAGAGAAAAAGATAAAAGAGAGAAAAGAGAAATCCAGACTTAGAGGCTGCAATGCGATTTTTGTTCGTCGAGCTTGTTGGAAAAATTGCTTGTCTCGCTGTAACCTTTACCCTATTTCTGATTTTAAAGATTTTGTGTTATTTGTATTTTTCTGATCAAAATTGTGTTTCCGTTACCGAAAAACGTGAATAACTTTTAGTATATTATGGAGATCATGATTATGAGCATTTTGAATATTTATTTGAGATTTTTCACCAAGTGATTTTGAAAATACAATAATTTGTCAACCAAGAAATTTATTTTGATGTCTATAATTAAAAGTGTATTATAATAAAAGTCTTAAAACATCATTTTATACAATTCTTGTTCTTTTGATAATTTTCTGAAAAATGTATATTTTTGTCTAATAAGATTCTTTGTTGTATACCATTATGATATTTTGACATCTTCTTAATTAAGCTTAATTATGCATTATTTGTTGCAATGCATTGAAAATGGATGTGAATAAGTGCTTGAGTAATAGTTGGTTGTTATTAATGTTCTAATATTGTGATAATAATGTGCGTGTGTGAAACAAACAAGTAAAGATTGGTTGACCCGTTGGTTGAAGACTAACTGACTTGTACAGGATGGTGGGCCAACGGGCTTTCCATTAAATATTGTAGTTTGGTATTATCCTCTACTAATTCATGTGATACATTGGTTGAGAGTTATAAGGAGATTATTATTGTGCTGACGGGCAAATAGTGACGACTCTATTTACTGAGCCAATGGTTTACTAACACTGATACTGACAATTAAAAACACTATAAAAGCCAAAACTTCTTACTTGTTTAGTGTGACTACTTAAATGCATGTTTTGATGCATTATTCTTATTATTGTACGGATTTATTAATATTGCGCGGATTTACTAATATTGTATTATTTTATTACTCAAGTCATTTTACTGTTACTGATATAGATACTTATACTATTTGATATTATTGATTCACTGTATTGATATTATGAATGTGATATACTAAACACGTAATATAAAATACCTAGATAGTATGAATACATTCTCATATGATTTTTCTGCATTGATTTGATTTTGACAATCTTTATTGGTATTTTGATTTTATGTTTTATATGATATTTGTATTGATTGCTATTACAGATACGACAATTGCTTTATAGATTTGACACTTATACTAGTTTATCGTTTTACTGACTTTCATTCCGTAGTATTTTACTGTTTACAGATTCTACTACTACTGCATTTGAGATTTATTATTTATGCACTGATTCAATGATCATATGAATGCTACTGTTATGATTTGATTGTTGACATGCATATTGCTCCTTTACCATGCTTTGAATTTAATTGTAGATTTTGGTGACCTGCTAGGCTTTTTATATGATATTTGTAATAGCAATCATATGATTTTTCTATATTTATTTGATTTTGACAATCTTTACTGATATTTTGATTTGATGTTTTATATGATATATATATTGAGTGCTATTAAAGATACGACAATTGCTTTATAGATTTGACACTCGTGCTAGTTTACTGCTTTACTGACTTTCATTCCGTATTATTTTACTGTTTACAGATTCTACTGCTACTGCATTTGAGATTTATTATTTATGCACTGATTCAATGATCATATGAATGCTATTGTAATGATTTGACTATTGACATGCATATTGCTCATTTACCGTGCTTTGAATTCAATTATAGATTTTGGTGACCTGCTGGGCTTTTTAAGCTCATTATATGTGGTTAAATGATTTCAGGTCAAGGCAGGAAAGCAAGAGTGTTAGGCTTGTCAAACTTCAGGTTCATATTCTTTTTGTTTTAGTTATTCTTTTGTACTCAGGACATAATGGTTATGATATGATTGTGTAGATCTTGGGTATTGTATATGATTTTTGGGGATGAATAAAGATCTGTACAATGATATTTTAAATTATAGAATTTGTTTTGTTGTTTATTACTGATATATGATATTAAATAGTTCTGGTTGTTGTTTATTAAAACATAAAAGAATAATTCTCTCAAATTAAATTCTGGGGCATCTCATCTCCATTGCAAATACAATCAATATGTCAATGACTGCAAAATGTTTGGCTGCATTTTCAAATCATGCTCAAAAGATGTTGCATAAAGGCATAGTAAATGGAGAGGATTTTGGCTAAATACTTGAACTATCTTCCACCAAACAGAAGATGAGGCAATTAACAATAAACAGGAAAGGAAACAAATTCAGAGGCTAATCAACGGGCAAAAAGGGTTATTTAAGTATGGAAGAGCAGCATGACAGATCAACCAGAACGTAAATGTAAATGGCATTTGCAGCTAAAATATTTACTCGTTTGAGCTGCGGAAGCTGCGGAATGCCAACGTTGATTTGAACAAAGACTAGTACCCAATGAAAATAATTGAAATCAATAGTGGCAAAAGCACAGTGATGATACATTTTAGAAGCATTTCAATAGATCAAGCACTCAAGCGTCAGAAAATTAGCCAATCTGCCAATATAAATCCAACAAAATAAAAAAAATTTTAACCCTTACTTCAGCTAAGAAGCAAAGGAAAACCGTGTATGATCCACCTATTAGCGTGGAATAAATACATAGAGAAGCCAAAAGGCCCACAGGCATTGTTGGAAAGTTCAAGTTCAATGTAATAATCGTTGAAAAGCTCAAGTATATATATATATATATATTAAAAAAAGAGTCGCCATCAAGTAACTAGCATCTTCCATGAAAGCAACTACACGCTCAACACAGCTACCTACAAACCTCATGATCGTTGATCTCATAGAGAGAGAAGGGGTGATTTGACAATTTGTTGCACTCCCGTGGAAAAGGAAATAACAGTTGAGTTAGAGCTAGGAAAAGAAGCTGTTAGTGGTAACTTAAATTAGCTTTATGTTCACAAGCTCGAAAAAGCTACAGAAGTTAAGATTCAGCAAGTTACAGAAAACCTAAACATAGAAAAGGGAAAGGTTCAAAGAGTTATACATCTTGGGAGATCAACTCAGTAACACGCAACTGATCAGTAATCCCACACTCAACCACAGCCTGCAGATAAAAAACAATGCTCTCAAAATCAATGAGCGTGCAAGATCCAAAAAGGAAGCAGAAACTAAAGCAAAAAAAGAAAAAGCACTAAAACTTAAAAGCTTCTTAAGAAGAATTTTCAAGCATCATTCTCAAGCCTGCCAGATCATGTCTTCATGAAACATAAATCGTCAAAAAACAGAAGAACATGCAGGGATTCAAAGGAAAAAGAATAACATCAATAACTTGCTGTTTTGAATTATTATATTGATAGGCATTTGACAACATATTTAGTTTCATAATACTGTGTAGCGATCATCTAGACACATGAGTATGATCAGCAATCTGTAAGGAAATAAAAGTATGTTTGCATAAATTTATTACATAAATATATAATTTGTTAGCTCGAAAGTTGATAAACAGCATTTACATAGCTCTGAACATTTGATGTATGCTTAAAACATCCAAAAAAAAATCCATTATGATCAATTCATCTCTTTCATTAAGTTGGTTCAAGATTTGGTCAGTAGAAGGATTATGGAACCAAGGCTTTTTAGTAGAGTTGTGTAAGCCAAAGACCCTATCAATAAAAAATCAAAGGGAATAGAGAGCAATCGTTGCACCTGTTTTGTTCGCAAGCCGCTACTCACAACTCTCACTTGCTTTGTTGCACCCACTGCACTGATCTACACTCGTTGTTACTTGTGGCTCGTTGTTGCTCAAGGCTTCCTTCTCGAGCCGCATCCCTTCTGTTACGGCTGCTACATTTGCTTTTGCAGTTGCGGCTCCCACAAGTTGCTTCTCATAGCTTCCACTTTGATCGTGAGCTTCATCCTGATTGTCACCTGGGCTTTAATTTGTTATCTTTGTCCCACCAGTTCATCACATCCCCATTTTATTATTTGTAGATCTCGTTCATGTGTTGTTGGTGACTTTGATGGGGGCCAAAATCCACCTTCCTTTTTGGATTTTGTGTTTCATCTCATCTCCTAAAGCTTCTTCCCCCTTTATCAGATCTCCTAAAGCTTCTTCCCCCTTTATCAGTACTCCCCGATGTCAAAGTCAAGGTTACATATGTGCTTCATCTTTACTCATTCCTCTTCACCATTGTCTTTGTATGATCCAGTGGTTAGTATTAATCATTAGGGGTGTCAAAACGGATCAACAGATCGGGTTCAAGTCCAAGCCGAAATTGACCCAACTTGAATGTGACCAACTCAAACTGAACTCGTTTAATAAACGTATCAAAAAGGTGGACTCGAACTTCACCCACTAGCAACCTGAACCCAACCCTATAACAAGTTTTAATTAAATATATATATTTTTTATTAATTTGTTAACCATAGATTTTAGGTTAATCGATCAAACAAAAGAAGATTACAGTAACAAATAAAAGAATTTAAGGAAAAAATATTAAATGGGTCATTTTCAAGTCAAAATCGGATTGGCGATAACTCAAACCCAACCTATTTAATAAACGGGTTTGAATAAACGACCTGAACCCAACCCGTTATTAAACGGGTCAACCTAAAGATGGATTTTTCAGGTCGACACGTCGGGTCATTTATTGGCATCCCTAATGGTCATTATACTCCATCATGTTGGGTCTCTCTAAATCATATTTTCAGTCTCCCAATTACTCTACTCCCTCTTTGTCCTTTGCTAAGATTGTTAAGGTAAAGGGTTCCTTGCAGTCGAACTTGCCTGCCAGTTTCTCTTTGTTCTTTAACCATGGCTTAAATTCTGTTAAGCACAAGTCAGCTACAATCTTACATGGTAAATCCGTTCATATCTTTTCATAGGAAAAAAATATGATCTAGTAGCTCAATTTTCCTGAACTTAGATTTGCAAATTTTCCTTTGGCTGTCAAAGCTGGCAAATTATTTAAACAAATGTGTGATCTTCTTGACGAGGACATCGTCAAAAATTTCGACACATGTATCATGGGAGACGCCGGAGATCGACGACCACGAGCATGAGTTTATATTTTGAGTCATTTTATGTAGTAGTTTATTTTATTTTTCAGTTTTTTCCGCTTTTGCCCTTATGGGTAGTTGGTCGCTATTGTAGCCCAAGGGGCATTTTAGTCTTTTGTTTTCTTTGTCATTTTGAAGCCTATATATATGGTCATTTTCTTATGTAAGAGGATGATTATTGATGAATGAAAAGTTATCTTGGTGATCTCTTTGTGACTTCCAAAACTCCTCTAGATCTCATTGTGAGTTCTTGACGAGAAATCTCTTAGATCTCTTTGTGAGTTCTAGTGGGAAGCGTGAGGTTTGTGATTCTCGATTTCCTTTTCTTCTCCACCAATCTCTTTCCACCTTCACCTCAAGAGAAGACAACCACACCCATTGGCTTGGAAAACCCGACCCCACCTCCTTGCCGCCGTCCCTTGGAGCCCAAGCCACCGGCTTGATCCTACCACCGGCCAGCCACCTTTCCACCAACCCCCTTCCATCCACCCACCTCCCCTCCCTTCCTCTAGCCATCATTTCAAAATTCAAATTTCAAATTTCAAATTCTTTTCAAATTGGGAAATCCAAATTAGGAAAGTTCTTTATGTTGAATCCAATTTTAATTAAAAAAAAAAAAATTGGATTTAATAATTTTCATTCCTAGTCATCATTTCGCATTTGGAAACCCCCCTCCCTTCCTCCCCAATCTCCAACTCCTCCTTGATGTCGCCGGCCCCTTAATGGGGTTTCCCATTGAATGCTCATTCAATGCCCCTCCCCCTTATTTGAAATTCAAAATTGATTTCAAATATTCTCCCTCCAATTTCACTTGAGCTGAAATTAATTTCAGTTTTCTTACTTCTAAACCCCTCTCCCCTCTCTCTCTCTCTCCACTTTGCCACCTAAGCAACATTAATCCCTCCCTAAATCCCCTAATAACCGCCAGCCCCATTAATCCCTTAATTGGGTTAATTTGAATTTCAAATTAGCTTCTTCCATTAAGAAAAATCTGAAATTAAACTTCAGATTTTCCCTCTCCTCTCTTTGTCCCCCAAATCACTTGTTTCAACCCAAATAACTCCACCCATAGCTGACCCCTTCACCCTCCCAAGTCTTCTCCCATTATCTCCTCACCTCCTCACCAAGCTTAAGAGAGATTCTCCCAACCACCACCACCATCATGCATGGCCGATCCGAAAGTCAACCATGGTTTCTTACTTGATGATCAAGGACGAACCAACATCCTTGAATCCCCTTTCTTCGACGTAAACCTTGACGTGGATTCTTCCGTGGAGGATTACTTAAATCGCATCTTGTTCATGCTAGTACCTTCCATCTTCCCGGACGTTGGATGCTCGCTGGTCATCCCGTGGACTACCCGCCACCGACTACCTCTCCAATGGACTACACTTTGGGAGCCATTTGTCTCATACTGGCATCGCTCGGTTGCTCTCAATCTTCCTCCATTAAAAGTGCCACCAACAAGAGAGTGAGTGAGGGACCCAAGGTAAAGAGATCTATTTGTTAACCGTGGATTCTTGTTTCTTAACCATAACATTGTCTTATTTATTTCATGTTGTTCATTTGAGAGTACCATGTATTCTAGTTGTAACCGCATGCCTTACATAATTTCTACTTGATAGTTCTGAAAGCCTAACTTGAGTAAGCATTAATTCTATAACTAGCAAAGTTATAATACACTTATATTAAAATCCCCAAGCAGTTCTTGTTTCCATGCATATGTTTCACATCACTTCTCCTACCAAATAATTACT
>NW_021319758.1:334938-388820 GCF_001605985.2 Dendrobium catenatum | reverse complement strand
GTACCTGATAAGTTTCCCATACCAGTGATTGACGAATTGTTGGATGAATTGAGCGGAACGGTGATTTTCAGCAAGATCGACCTGAAATCTGGATATCATCAGATTCGAATGAAGAAAGAAGATGTACCCAAGACCGCCTTCAGAACTCATGAGGGCCACTATGAGTTCCTGGTGATGCCCTTTGGCCTCACCAATGCTCCAGCCACTTTCCAGGCCCTCATGAATACGATTTTCAAACAGTATCTGAGGCGATTTGTTCTGGTATTCTTCGATGACATTTTAGTGTATAGCAGAACAGAGGAAGAGCACTGGGGACATTTGAAGAAGGTGTTAGAGGTTCTCCGGAAGCACCAATTGAGAGCTAACTTGAAGAAGTGCTGCTTCGCACAAGCTAGTGTGGAGTACCTGGGTCATGTGGTATCCAAGGAAGGGGTAGCAGCAGACCAGTCCAAGATTGAAGCCATGCTTAAATGGCCATTGCCCAAAAACCTAAAGGAGCTGAGGGGATTCCTAGGGCTTACAGGGTACTACAGAAGATTTGTGAAGGGATACAGCACTATAGCTTGGCCACTCACAGAGCAGTTGAAGAAAGATGGCTTCTTATGGGGGGAGGCAGCTACGACAGCATTTGAGCAGTTGAAGAAAGCTATGACCACAGTGCCGGTCTTAGCTTTACCGGATTTTACTCAAGCCTTTATAGTGGAGACTGATGCATCAGGATACGGGCTAGGAGCAGTGCTGATGCAGAACCACAAGCCCATTGCTTATTTCAGCCAAGTGTTGACTGCCAGGGCCCGTTTGAAATCTGTCTATGAGAGGGAATTGATGGCAATTGTTTTGGCCATCCAAAAGTGGCGTCCTTACTTACTTGGAAGACATTTCATCGTCCGGACCGACCAAAGGAGCCTGAAATATTTGCTGGAGCAGCGCATGGTGACAGAGGAGCATCAGAGGTGGCTATCAAAACTGCTCGGGTATGATTTTGAAATACAGTACAGGCCTGGGGTGGAAAATAAGGCGGCAGATGCCTTGTCCAGGTGCATGGGTGAACTGCATGCAGTAGCTGTGTCAATTCCAATGATGCTAGATTGGGAAGCCATAAAAGAGGAGAGTGCTAAAGATGAAGAATTAAGCAAGATCAGAGCTGAGTTAGTAAAGGAAAAGGGCGGCCATCCAGGGTACACATTGGAGGGGGAGAGATTGTTGTATCAGGGGAGATTTGTGTTGCCCAAAACATCAGTACACATCCCACAGTTGCTCCAGGAGTTCCACGGAACTGCAATAGGAGGTCATTCAGGAGTGCTAAAGACCTATAGGAGACTAGCGGCAGAGCTGTACTGGAAAGGTATGCACAGAGATGTGGAAGAGATGGTATCTAGGTGTGAGATATGCCAAAGAAATAAGTATCTAGCTATGTCACCAGGAGGGTTACTGCAGCCTTTGGCTTTACCAGGACGAGTCTGGGAGGAGATATCTATGGACTTCATTGATGGGCTACCCCGCTCTGAGGGATTCACAGTGATTTTGGTGGTAGTGGATAGATTGAGCAAATATGCTCATTTTATTCCTCTACGCCACCCATATACCGCGGTGACAGTAGCGTCAGTTTTCATCAGGGAGATAGTCAGACTACACGGAGTACCAGAAGCGATAGTCTCAGACAGAGATAAGGTGTTTCTCAGCCTTTTCTGGAAGGAATTATTCAGACTGCAGGGGACAGTGCTAAAGAGAAGTACGACGTACCACCCACAGACGGATGGCCAAACAGAAGTAGTCAACAGGAGCTTGGAAACTTATCTGAGATGCTTCGCATCAGAAACACCCAAGCTATGGGCTAAATGGCTATCATGGGCCGAGTACTGGTACAACACCTCTTTTCATTCAGCCTCTCAGATGACTCCATTTAAGGTGTTGTACGGAAGGGATCCAGCATTTTGGGAGTAGCAGCACACCCGTGTCTTCAGTAGAGGAGTATTTGGAGGAAAGGGATAAGACATTGGAAGAGTTAAAAAGACATCTGTTGAAGGCTCAACAGATTATGAAGAAGCAGGCTGATGGGCATCGAAAGGATATTCAGTTTGAGGTGGGCGAGAAGGTATTTTTGAAACTCCGCCCATATCGACAGAAAACGATCGCCAATCGGAGGAATGAGAAGCTTGCTCCAAGGTACTTCGGTCCTTATGAAGTACTGGAGAAAATTGGAGCTGTGGCATATCGTTTGAAGTTACCACCAACAGCGACGATCCATCCAGTTTTCCATGTATCCCAGCTAAGGAGAGCCATTGGAAATTATGCTACCAGTTCCGAGTTACCAGGAACATTAACAGAAGAGATGGAAATGATATTGGAACCTTTGGAGCTCATGGAGGTTCGCCAAAAAGCAGATGGAACCACAGAAGTCCTGATCAAATGGAAGAATCTCCCTGACTACGAGGCCACGTGGGAGCCATACGAGCGGATGCAGCAACAGTTTCCTGACTTCCACCTTGAGGACAAGGTGGTTCTTTGGGAGGGCGGTAATGTTAGACCGGTCCTCCCTGGACCGGTCCAGCCGGCCCAATCCAGCGGGCCGGTTCGCGTCTACCGAAGGAAGCGGGCGGAGAAAGCAGCGGAAATCGCAGGGAGGCTAGAGGTGGGACCCATTTGAATTTCAAATGGTTTCTTGGAGCCAAAACGAAGGGAAGTGAGGGCAATTAGGTCCTTTTGTGTCTATTTTGAATTGTATGCATTAAGTAGGGAGTAATGGGGTGGTTTAGGGTTATGTGATTGTTTTTGAAGTTTTCTCTTGTTCTTCTTGTTGATTTGGGCTCTAGATCGTATTCTAGAGACTTGGGAGAGTGCGATCCTCCTCTCGAATAGAGGATCCTTGTATCTTTGCTATTTTCTTTTCATCTTCTAGTAAAATACAAGTTCTTACTTCGTGTTTCTATCATTTTCTCGTGTTTTTCCCACTGTTTTGGCTGATTTACTGCTGTGGACAGCAGTTTTGCTGTGAGATCTTTGACTAAAGTGATTAGGAAGTACTTGAAATCAAATATTTCCTATCATCTCCATACTTTGAAATTCTAGGAAGCCCATTAGCCTACATATTTAGGTTTTTTCCCCTCATCTCCATGTCCACTACATCAACCAATCAACACTATATAGTTTGGGTATTGATGTTTGGCAAACCAATACAAGTGGATGTTGCTACGGCTAGACTCTCTCAACCATTTGTGGCTTGTGCTCTTATTAAGATATACATGTTTATCCCTTCGGAACAGGAGGAATAGATTTGCACTTCTTCGCATGGCTATTGGCAAAAGGTGGAACTTTAATGCTTGCCGCATATTGCAAGCCTAGTGAAATTTTCGAACATGACTATATTGATTGCTTTGAGTCCAATCCATGATTAAAAAAATTATCCTTTAGAGTTCCTTTTATTGTGGTTAGCTCTTTTGACCACAATATCATAGGCATGTTTTTATTTTTTATTTTTTTTAATACTCTTGATAAAATGGAGCTTTCCAGGTTGTTGGGAGAAGTTCCCCATGCCTTGGTCTCCCAACAGGTTCTCATGCTCAAGATATCACATTAAATTCAATTTTTTAGTTAATGCCTTCGCATGTTGCTGATGATTTGTGGGAAAATACTACGCCCCTGCTCCTCCATCTCTACTAGCATTAGTTTTGGATGTTGAGACTCCTCTACCGCGGAGTTGAAGTCCGGGTTATATATATGTCAACCTATTGAGGGTCTCTCTATTGCTCATACTATTTTTCTCCATAGGATATTATAAATGTATTCATCAATACTACATTTGATTGTTCTAAAGTGGATCCAAGCTCCAAGCATGATTTTAGAAGATATTATCTATTTTAGTGGATAAAAGGTTTCAGGTACCAATAAAAAAGTCTTCCTTCATTCTCCTAGATTTACTAGATTCCAAGTTAAACACAATAATTCCCCTGATAATTTTGACATTATGAACTTAGCAGGTGACTAAATTTCAACATACTTCTGTCTTTTTGGATAGACCTTGTTCTACTTTATGTTATCTTTATACATAATATTATGTTCTTTTTATGATGGCATCCTATGTAACTACTATTTCATGTAACTTTTTTATGAGGACATCAATCGGAGATTTCGACATGTGTATCGTCGACGTAGTCGTGGATCGACGGCTACGATTCAGAGTCTGTATTTTTGATGTATTTTCTATTTTATGTTTGATGCATGCATTATTTCAGTTATTTTCGTTTTATTGTAATTTAAATATTAAAATATTTGTTTAGTTTTTTTTTATGCTATCATATGTGGAAAACATTCAATAATCAAGAGTAGGATATACTTGGGCATGGCAAACCTTGGGTGTACCAGCTTCTTGAGTTCTTTTGTTCTTTAGGCTGCTTATTGCCTCTCGGGTTGGGCCTTGACTGCTCTCAGGTTGGGCCTTGGCTGCTTTGGTTGTGAGCTGAAAATTTGGGAGCTACTTGATTCTAGCTCATTATTGCTTGAGTTGATGTTTAGCTCATTATTTGGAGGAGTAATTGCACTATTTAGCTCATTAATTTGAAAAGGTACTCTTCCTTTTAGCTCATTATGTGGATTTGGAAGGTGAACAACTGTTAGTAATCCAACAAGTTTTAACAACAAAAATTGAAAATGCGGATAGGTGGCTTAGGAGAAACATTTTCAAAACCACTTGCACCGTTGAGGGAAAAATTTGCACTCTTATAATCGTTAGCGGGAGTTCGGGTAATTTCGTTTCACAAATCATGGTTGATAAGCTCAAGTTGAAATCCAAACCACTTGCCAAACCTTATAAAATATCTTGGTTCAAGGAGGGAGTGATGTTCCTATAACAAAACAATACTCTGTTAACTTAACAATTGGGAGTTTTTTCAAAGATCAAGTTGTTTGCGATGTCATACCTCTTGAACTATGACATATCTTATTGGGTCGTCCTTGGAAATTCGATCACAAAATCATTCATAATGGGGAAAAGAACACTTACACTTTGATTCAAAACAATAAAGAATTCACTCTTTATCCTCAAAAACATGTTCCTGGTTCGCCTGCCAAAAATACCAAAGTCGCCAAAATAAACACTCCTAAACTGCTACTGAATACAAATGATTTGAAACAATCTGAGGTAGCTTATTTGGTATTAGGGAAAGAAGCTGATTCAACTCTTCAAATTCCTAAAGAAATTCAACCTTTAATTGATGAATTTACTAATATAACACCTGAAGAGTTGCCAATAGGTTTGCCACCGATGAGAGACATTCAACATCACATTGATTTAATACCTGAAGCCACTTTGCCTAATCTTTCTCATTACAGAATGAGTCCAACTGAACATGATGAACTTTTTAAGCACGTGACAGAACTGTTAGAGAAAGGTTTGATTAAGGAAAGCTCAAGTCCTTGTGGTGTGCCTGCTTTGCTAACTCCTAAAAAAGATGAAACGTGAAGGATGTATGTGGATAGTCGGGCTATAAATAAAATCACCATCAAGAATAGATTTCCAATTCCTAGGCTGGATGACATGTTGGACATGTTAAGCTGTGCCAAAATCTTTTCCAAAATTAATTTGAGAAGTGGGTATCACCAAATTAGAATAAGACCTGGAGATGAATGGAAAACTGCTTTTAAAACTAAGGATTATACGAATGGCTTGTTATGCCTTTTGGGCTTTCTAAAGCTCCGAGCACTTTTATGAGAACAATAAATCATGTTTTAAGATCTTTTATTAGAAAGTTTGTTGTGGTGTACTTCGATGATATTCTGATTTATAGCATTCACCCTTCTGAGCATTTTAATCATGTGAGGCAAATTCTACAAACACTAACAGAGAAAAAATTGTACATCAATCTTAAAAAATGTTCTTTCATGACTTCAAGTTTAACATTTTTGGAATACATTGTGTCTGCTAAGGGAATTAAGGTTGATCCTCTAAAAATTGAGGCAATTCAAAATTGGCATACTCCTAAAATTATAAGCGAGGTGAGTGGGTTTCATGGCTTAGCTTCTTTCTATCGAATGTTTATTAAAAACTTCAGTACTCTTATTGCTCCTATCACTGATTATTTGAAAAAAAAATGAATATTAAAAACTTCAGTTCTCCTAAAAATGTAAATACCCAAAATTGTACTACAAGAGGCCATTAGTTGTTGAGAGAGAGAGAAGGAAAACCATTAGGCCTTGATTTTAGAAGCCGTAACAAAGGAGGGAAGAGGGGGAGAAGAAAAAAAAGAGCGAGAGAGATGACAAGTGATTGGAGAAGGGGACATTTTTTAAATAAGCAATTAAAATTCCATTCAATTCCAACTTTCATATAACAACTCCCTCTCTATTTTATAGTGCAATTCAAGAAACATTGATAAATTCATTTAAATTCAAATAAATAAAATAAAATAGAAATTAACCCTTAAAAGTAGCAAATAACACCAAGATTATCTCCTCAAAAGTGGTATGCTCTATAGGAAAGGAAAAGAAATTGAGGAGAAATTTTCAAGTAGTTTCATTGATTCTCTCCACATACATTTCTCTTTCCTCTCCATTGGTGCCTCCATATTTTGAAATTTTAATTTGATATTTGCAATCAAGCCCCTCCTAAATTTAACTTTAAATATTTATCCATCCAGGGTTAATTTTGAAATTTTCAAAGAGCTTCCTCGATCATAAGCAAGAAAAGGAACAACAAATAGTAATAGAGCACGAGTGGCAAGCAAATGAAAGTAGAATACAAGTGGAAGACATACCAAAGAACAGTTAACTATAGAACATAAAAATCAAATATGTTAATTTATACAAATAAAACACTCATTTGCATACTCAAGTTCAAAAATGCAAACCCCAACCAAAATTATTGAAGTGCATACTACATGAAAAGGATTCATATAAGATTCAAACCTTTAAAATCAATGGGAGGGTGGACATTTGAAGTGAAGGAAAATCTTTCAAGTCATTGTTAACCGTATGGAATGATTCACCTGCACATTTAAGAAACAGTCATTTCTCCATTAGCCGTACAGCAAATCTCCAATACCGTCACAATTAACTATAAATGTTAAAACATATTCCTAAACGATAAAAGGTAAAAGTCATCAAACATAAAAAAGAAGTGCATATAAACGGTCTTAAAGAGTTATGCTTGGCAAAGAACTGAAAATGATTTGGCACAAACTTTTTTTACCAAATGCTAAAGATTTCATCTTCTAAATTCATGCCAGCGTCAGGAAGCAAGTTACAAAAATCTTCACAAGGATCACAGTGGCTTCTATAATCATAAATTTGGCACTATCTTATTGTTTGCAAGTTAACGCTAACATTTTAATACACTGATTAATTCCTACAGTAATCCCCATAAGCATATTAAATAGTAGTCCAACTCAGTATTATACTCCAAGATAAGAAGAGTAAACATCTTCATAGAATTATCATAAGTTTCATCAGAAGTTTTAGTAAAAGCAGTTTATAATATGAAGATCTTCAACTGCAGCTACAAATTTGTAAGCTTTGCATGGGCAATTTTCAGTACTACCTGCATTGAAGGAATCAAATTGATAAACTTGGTTGCAAAAGGTATAAGACAAACTGATGTGAAACATAAAAGGAATTGCAGGAATTTAATAAAAATTTTGTTAAACTTGCTAATTTTAAAATTAATGTTTCACAAGACTAGATTCTAGGATTTCTTAGTTGTTGATGTGCTTTGACATACAGTTACAAGCTAGATTAGAAGGGCGATTTAAAATAACAAAAAAATTATAATAAAGCTAAATGCATAAATAAAAGAAATCCACATGTTAACAAATAGAAAGTTCACCTTGAGTTCCCCTCACTCTCACTCTTGAGGGTTGTTTTAGAGGAAGAATAATTTCAAAAAACCGAATGACGCCACTAAGAGACAGAAGACGCCTGCAGTACTGCACAAAAAAATGCTAGCCGGAGGGGAAGAAGCCGGTGGATGTCCAATAACTCGCCATTATCCAGAGATTTGGTGCTAGTCGATGGAAGACATCAAAGCGAAGATGATCCGGTCGACGTAGTCGTCAACGGTGTCGTCGATCTTCAAGTTGAGGTCGAAGAAGGATGATCTCAACACGTCTACTCATCCTTGATGATCGTATACGAATCTGTGGTCTCTTTCAGGATCGGTCATTCATGCGGAGAAGGCCGGGTTGCATAGCTTCTTCCATGGGGATGTATGAAATAATGGAGAAGAGAGGAAGAGGAGGGGAAGGTTGGAGAGGTCGGCCAAGGCTAGGCGAAGAGGCTTCTTTAATTTCAGTTTTTCATTTATGTGGGTGGAGAGGCAATAAATTAAAATCTGAATTTTAATTTCAAGTTTTGAATGGAAAGGGAGGGAATAATTTTGAAATTCAAATCTCCCTTAATAAGGGAGTAAGTAGGCGGCCAACCTTGAAGAAAGCCGACAAATTTTTGATAGCTTAATAGGGAGCAATAATTAAAAGAGAGAGAATGTGGGAGGGGGGGGGCGGCCAAAGAAGGGAGAGAAAAGGGTGTCACATTCGATGTATGTGGATCCTTGCATTAATTATTGATTGGGGGAATTAAATCTGAATTAATTTCATATTTGTGATGATTGAAAACTTCCTAAAATAAGAAATATTAATTAGGAAAGAATTCGAAATTCAAATTTCTTTCAATTCGAATTAGGATACTTTCCAAATCAATAGTGGGCTAATTTAAGAAAGTAATGAATGTAGGGGAAGGGAGCCAATAGCTAGGGCTTGGGAAAGAGGGCTTAGGCCAGCGGCTAGGGGTGGAGGAGGAGGGAAAGGAGGGTTGGCCGACGGTAGTGGGGAATTAGGCTGGCAAGTTGGGTGGAGAGGAAGAGTGGCCGGTGGTGTGGGAGGAGGGAAAGGAGACTTGGTCGGCGGTAGGTGAGTAGAAAGGATGGGGAGGAAGAAAGGGAAAGAGGAAACCGAGAGCCCGGACTCTTCCGGCGGCTGTCGAGTATTACTTTGGCTCTCTCCTAGGGTTCTCTCTTCTCTCAAGAGCTCACAAAGAAACGAAGAACAAGAGCTGAAATTTCATTCATCAATCATCATCCAATACAATAGTGAGGGCTCTCATATATATAGGCCTCAAAATAAAAGAAAACACAAAGACTCAAATGCCCTCAGGACTACAACATAAACTAATCCCTCTCAAAGGTACAATAGTAAACCAGAACATAAATAAAAATAAAATACATAAATGCATCATAAATAAAGACTTTGAATCGTAGCCGTCAATCTATGATTCCTCCGATGATAGACGCGTCAAAATCTCCTGTTGATGTCCTAATCACAAACATTTGTAACAAAAGGGGATGGATCAATAGCCCAAAAAGTTTATTTTTTTCACCAACTTATAATATACAGCACTATATAATTAAGGAACCCATCAGAAAGAAAAGCATACAAGAAAAACATAAGATAATAGCATGACATTCATGAAATGTATCTCAAGAAAGGAAAAGGTGATGTCAGTCAAAGTGGGCACCATAAAATTAAGGCACGTTTTAGAGACCAAATGAGAAAAAGTGGTCCATAAAGAAAGAAATGGCTAGAAGTCAATAGACAACAACAATAACAATAAGCTCTTATCCCACTAAACAGGGTGAGCTATGTGAATGTTTTTTCTTCATTGTATCCTATTAAGAGTAAATTTCCATTTAAATGTAATAAAAAATATCATTTTTAATACTTTTTAATCAAATCTTTTTAGGTCTATCTCTATCTTTCTTAACATAAGTCAACTCTAATACATCCACCCTTCTAACAGGATCATCGGAAGGAAAACTTTTTATGAGCCAAAATCATCTAAGACGGCCCTCTCTAATCTTATCTGCCAAATGAGCTACTCCAATATTTTCACATATTCACATATATACTCATTTTGCATTTTGTCGCTAAGTGTAAAGCCCCATCCGCCTCAACATCCTCATATCTTCAACACTAAATTTTATGTTTTTCTTTAATGGACAACATTCTGCGACAAAAAGCTTTGCAGGTCTCACCACCATCTTATAAAATTTTCCATTAAATTTGAGATGTATTTTTCTATAACACAACAAACATGATGCATTCTTTCACTTCAACCATCCAACTTGAATTCTACTAATAATATCCTCAAATATTTCACCATCGCTTTTTACAATAAATCTGAGATATCTAAAACGTGCACTTTTAATGAGTTAATCACCCAATATCACAATCCCACCACAACATCTATTAATATTAAAATTATACTCTATATATTAAGTTTTAGATCTACCAAAAGAATACCTTAAGACTCTAAGGTTGGCATCCATAATTCAAGTTTTTCAGCAAATTCCTTTATAGTCTTATTGATGAAAACATCAGAGATCAACGACTACGATCTGGAATTTTTTTGTGTTTTATGTACTAATTTATTTATTATTTCTATTTTTTTTCCAATTTTACCCCTAGGGGTGGTCATGTGTGTTGTAGCCCGAAGGGCATTTTAGTCATTGTTTCTTTTCTTTTCATGAGACCTATTTATAGGCTAGTTCTCTTGTATTTTTGGTTAAAGATGATGAATAAAATTTCTACATTTTACTCTTGTGAGAGTTTGAGGGTTCTTGGAGAGAACTTGGAGAAAGTCCCTTGGTGAAGGGCAACAGATCACCCACCAACCTTGGAAGAGTCCGGGTTCATTGTTTTTTATATTTTCTTCCCTATCTTTTTTTCTCTTTTCCCCCTCTCCCTAGTCGTCTACCTAGGTTTACCTCCACCCCATAGCCGCCGACCACCCCAAGCTCCCAACCCCTTAAAGCTGTCAGTCACTCATACACAAACTTCCCTTTTCCACCTCCACACCACCAAGACATCTCCCTCCCAATCGTTGCCGCCGGCCAAGCCCATCCCTAACCATTTATTTCCTTTCCCTAACCCGTCAGCCATCACCACAGCCCCAAGCCACCGGCCCCTCCACCGATTACTCTTGAATTTTGAATTTCAAAATTCAAATCTACCTTAATTACTTTCCTAATTTATCTCACCAATAATTTGTAAAGTTACATCATGTGAATTCAAATTTATATTTGAATTTTAAAGCTTTCCCTATTAATAAACTCAAATTAGGAAACCTCCCAATTCTAGTAAATCTGAATTCAATCTCAAATTTAATGATCATCACTAATTAAATTCCTCCGGGCCCACATACATTGAACCTAGACCTATTAAACCCCTCACCATATGGCCGGTCCCACTCTATCCCCTTTCTCTCTCCACTTTGCCACCTAGCCCTAATTAAACGCCTCTTAATTCCCCTCGGTTGTCACCCCTCCTTCCCCTCTCCTATCTATTTAATTTCCTTCCTTAAACCCTCAAATCAAGCCCTCACTAATCTCTCCTAAACCTGGCTGTCTCCATTGGAGTCCACAATAACGTTTCCCACTTATTTTCAGAACAACCTGCTAGCTGTCCATGCATTCCAGCAGGAGCATCCTGCTATCCAGAATTTCTGGATAGTCTAAACTGGTGCCAAGGCTCTCATAGCAGCTGTACAGAAGAATTTCAGCAGCAGAAACAGCAGTTCTGTTGCTCCAAAGTCCTCCAGCTTTTGCCCCTATTCCCCGAACAGGATCCAGGTTGTTGTCCCGAGGAAATTCAGCCAAAGGAGGTGACCGTCCCGACTGGAAAGACCTAGTTGGTTCCCCAAAGCCCCCAAACCCATGATTCGGTGAACTCTTTCCCTCACTCTTTTATTTTCCTAACTTTCAATTGTGGAATTAATTGATTCGCTGAAATCGTGTTAGTCCTCCGCTAAAGCCTAGTAAATTATATAGTTGTGTGAGGGATCCTTCATAGTATTAATCTCATTTTTAGTCTAGGGATTTATTGTTAAAAATCAATCATGTATGCAATGTTAGATTATATTGACTGTTTTATGATCTTAACTCATATGCATGTGATTTAGCCTAAGCTTGTCTTACCACTCTTTGTGTTTTATTTTGTAGTTTAAAATCCATATAAAAATATAATTATTGTGGCTCTTTAAATATTAAGCGTACAAATTTCTTAATAGAATCATCTATGCATTTATGTATTACATCATCTTGATATCAGAGCATGGCTAGCATGTGTTACATGTGCTAGAAGTCATCCTACGAGCTTACCTAACCATACCTAACCATTCTTATGTAGGGGTGTCAATTCAGATCAACGGGTCGGGTTCAGGTCAAACCCAGAACTGACCCGGCACTATTCGGATCAACCCGAACCCGACCCATTTTTAAAAACGGGTCCGGTTTCCAAACCCGACCCGATTCGGTTCCGGGTCAACCCCACACGACACGAATGACCCGAATTTGATCTAAAATTGCTAGTTTTCAGGTCAAAATGGGGTCAATCTTCAATTTTCGGGTCAAAACGAGTCAATCTCAATTTTTTGGGTCAAATATGAGTTTTTGTGTCAATTTTGGGTTGCTGGGTCAACTCGAATCCGACCCGATTTTTAAAACGGGTTGATTTGTTGAACCCGAACCCGACCCGTTTCGGGTTCGGGTTGACCCTAACCCGGATTTTTTCGGGTCAGGTTCGGGTCGTGTCAAAAATTGACACCCCTATTCTTATGTATTGTTGCATACATATCATCATTTAACCTAGTTTAAATTACTGTTATGCTTGCTGTCCACATCATTCCTACACCATATAGCGAGTCAATAATTGTGTTTTCTCCTTATAGAGTGATGTCTTTTACACCCAATCTTCATTAGGTATCACTTAGCGCTTCCCAATAGACCCGATAAGACTTCAAAAGAAGTTGAATGACCTTGTTATTCTAGTGGGCTCTATAACTAAAACCATGAAGGAGAAACATGTTGACTCTCCCCACTCTAGGTACGTGTCTCATTCAGTCAATCATGTTAGTCGGAAGACTACCCACTATACTTATCAACCTAGTCTTGAGTCCAAGCCGCAATAACCTCACTTAGAGTCTTATAACCGTATGCCCACCTTTGATGGTTCCTCAGATCCTTACTACTTTAAGGAATGGATTAAATAATTAAAAGACTATTTTGAATCTCGTTATATACCTGAATCCTGCCAGGTGAGCATTGCTAAGTCTCGCCTGAATGGTTGTGCTCGTCAATTTTGGATGAGGTTGAAAGATCATAAAGAGTCTCGTGGTGAATACCCTACTTACGATTGGAAAGACATGAGACGAGAACTTAGATTAAAATATATTTCCCCTAGTTGTAGCCAACCATCTGATTTTAAGATTAGGTCACCCCCTGTTCATCAAACTTTAGGGTACAACATTCTCAAGCACCCTACACGTGAAAGTCAGTCCTACTCACCTTTTACACTCCAATATGATACCGTGACTCCTAGTCCTCACCAAGCGGTGGTTACTCAGTTCCCTGCCTCTGTGGTTACCCCTAAATATGTCCGACATACCACTCTCACTCACATAGTGGCTCCAACACCTAGTGATCTTCATCTGGAACACCACCCTGCTTCTTTTGTCGGGACAACCCATGGACATCACTGTGATGGAAACCACCCATCCCTTAGTAACATCAGGGTTGCTGCCCCACCCAGTAGGTTTTCACCTAGCCTTGATGGTCGACCCTCTATTGGGTCTTCTGTTGGATCGGTCCCATATGACTCCCCACTTAGGCCGACTCCTAGCCATCCCAGTCCACCTTGTCTGAGCATGCATCCTCTCTACGTGGTGGATCCCGTTTACCTCACCTCGTGAGTGACTTTACCACCTGTCAAATTAGTAAGAATTCTAAGGCTACCCAACCTTTGGTTTCTCCAGTCTTTGACCCTGCAAGTGTAATGTTACCCAAAAGAAGCATTACAAAGGAAAAGTCCCCTAAACCTGAGGCTGGGTGCATCCATTTCGTTGATACTAATAATATCACTGATAATGAGGACTTCTTTGAGGATGAAAGTTAAGTCATTGAATTAGACTCCCTGCATAATTTAAACCCTAATGTAGGAGATTTAGAACCTTTAAACATTGATACCTTAGCCCATCCTGATCCTAATCTCATCAAGGATATTCCATTGGATAAGGTCTGTCTGGATGATATTAATTTGATCCCGAAAGAAACTGATCTAACCTTGAGCATATTGAAATTGAATTCGGAAGACAGTAATCTGAATCTGAATTATTCTGAGCCTAATTTGAGAAATGAGCATCCTCTTGTTTTATTGGAGTCTATTTTAGGAGTTGCTCCTTTAGATTTACATTTGAAAGAGTGTGTCTATCTTGATTGAACTTATCTCACCATTCCTTATTTATTTAATGATGAAAAAGGAAATAGTATTATGTGATCTAATGGCCAACAAGTTTCAACATGGTAAAGCTAATGATTTGTAAAGCGCATTGACCATTTTAGTTGATTTTCCAGTATTAGTCAAGTATACTGGAAATTTAAATGCATGTAATGATTTTCAGTTTCATAATTACTAGATAAAATTGTGATACTTTAATTTTAGTGGGAGCTTCATATCTTGCCTTTTTATATATGTATCCCCAGCCTCGCACATATAACTGTTTAACGTCAATAAAAAACGGAAGGTTGTTTAACTTATGTAAATTTTAGTAAATGTTGAAAGTTTTCTTGATTGTGCACTTTGGCAACTTGGTCTTCTTAATGCGTTCATAAGACTTCATGTTCTATTCACCACTAAATTTGAATTCTCATCGAAGGTGATGAGCACCAAATAAACAATAGATGACGTGCAGTAACCCTAAGAATATGAATGAGCATGCTTTAAATTCAACTCAAAGCCAGTTAGCTATACATTTGTAAACAATATAACAGTAAGGAAAACCAGTAAGTATCTCAAATCACTCAAATTGCATTCATGTTTTCAAGTTCAGGTATGATAAAAGGAAAGGTGGTTTATTTTAGGTGGTATACCAATAAATAAGTCGTCTTTGATATTTGTATTACAAAAGAAATGAATGTCACGTGATAACCTTCCCAAAGCAATGACAACCCAGATTAATATTTTGAGTTCCAAAACAAAGACCTCGAGCAATATAAGTAATAAAACAAGAATTGTACTTACTACTAAGACTATTGAAATGGAGATTGCGCTGCACATTGCATATGTTGTCCCTAGCAAGGAAAAAGGAAAAAGGATGTGTATCAATATCCACAACAAAGAACTCCAACTATATTAAGTGCAGATGTTAATGTTAACCATATATAGGAGCATCCTGCAGCCTCTTGGAAGCTAAGAGCCAATTCTGTAGAGATATCTGGATCTCTCCAAGAGATAATTGTATCTAAAAATAAAATAAAAAATAAAAAGAATGTCAATTACTACAAAGTAACATGATTGGAAAAATGCTTAACACCACCACAGCTGATATGCGAGTGCACCTTCTTGCCTTCTATAGATTTCATCTGATGAAATACAGTGCACAAGTAAGGTATCATTATCTTCTTCATCAATAACAATCAAACCAAGTTGATCCTCAGACCTCTGAAAATCGTATCATCAAATTATAGCATGGAAAAATAAGCTACAAGATAGCAAAACAGCACATTGGGAAAGCCAAAAGAATTTAGTCAGTGTTGCATTCCTCTCCCAAAACTTAGGGTTTATTCTTTCCCAAAACTTCATCAGACTTTAGATAAAGGGCATTGTGGCGTCTCTACTTTCATGACATAAACTTCACAACTGGAAAGAAACAGTAGATTTACTAAACATGACCATGCATTATTATTTATACGCTTCTTTGAACCACTTCAACATTGACAACAACTTGTTATACCCACTCAAATTTCCCACAATTCATTCATACAACATAAAGTGCGACATAACTAATTAACAAAATAGATAGCAAAATACCACATTGTATAGCTCTAATGAAACCGTGGTAAGGAGTAGATAACAAACCAAGTTGACCCTCAATGCTCTGAAAATCATATCATATATAGCATGAAAAAATAAACCATAAGATAACAAAATACCAAATTGGGAAAGCCAAATTAATTTATCTGGTGGCATTTGCCTCAAAAAATTAGGGTTCAATCCTTTCTAAAAATTTCATCAGACCTTAAATAAAGGGCATTGAAGCATGGAGCAACACTTGGTACACCCATTCACATTTCCCGCAATTCATCCATGCAACATAGAGTGCAACATAACTTGTTAACAAAATAATATATTTAAGCTTATACTACCTACGACAAAAAGAACTCTTATAGCATGCTGATGTGAAACATATGTGAATGGATGGTGAATTAGGAACTTGCACGCTTGATCTAGAGAACAATATTATTTAAAAGCTTTTAAGCGATAAAACGACGAGATAAAACACGAGCGTGGTGTCATAAGTTTAGGCTAAGTCACATACATAAAAGTTAAAACCACAAAAGTAATCAATTACTCTTAACATTGCATGCGAGGTAGGTTTCAATCATGAATCCCTCCACTAACAATAAGACTAGTCACTACAAGATGATCCCTCACTCAACTCTTCCAACTTCTAGGCTTTAGCGGAGAATAATTAACAAGCTTCTTATGAATCAATTAAATCACATAGTAGGATAACTATGAAGATAAGAGACTAAGGGAAAGAGTTCACCATTATCAAGCACTAGGTAGTAGTTGGAAGCCTCAGATCAGCAGCATCATTAGTCTCCAAAGTTAGGACAGCAATTTAGAATGACTAAGGAGTTCTTGGCAGCAGTTGGGGGCCTTCCTGTTGAAGGCGTGGTGCAGGGGAGCCTGCTGAACTATGTGGACAGCAACTTTGGACAGCAGTTTGGCAGCTCCTGAGTGGTAGACAGCAAGTGAACCTGACTTGGCTTGGACAGCAATCGGAAGGCCCTGGACAGCAGCTTTCTAGGTCCTAAATCTCAGGGCAGCACTTCGAACCATTCCAGATTTCTGGACAGCAAGTGGAAGGAGGGGAAATCGGTGACTTTCCTCTCCGGGTTGCACAAGAACTAATGGATTTTAGTGGGGAATCCGTGGGCAGCTGTGGGAGAAAATATTTGGGATCCAGTACTTGCTTAGGTGGCCAATATAATTAAATTCAGATTAAGTGAAATTGGAGGGATGAATTTGAATTTGAATTCAAATTCTAATTGTGAGAATTAAAGTGGATGAGAGGGAATTTAGGGAGAATTAAATGGGGAGCAATTATGCAATAGGAGAGAGAAAAGTCTCATGAAGGGCCAGCCACATATAGAGAGGGAAGAGATTAATTGTCATTAGTGAGTGGGGACCACAACACTAATCAAAGATTTATTAAAATCTGAATTAAATCTCAGATTTTGTAAGAAAAGGAAAGTTTCCAAATAGGAGGTCTATCAATTAAGATTAATTTGAATTTCAAATTCAAATTGAAATTCAATTAATATGATAGCCTAAAATCAAGGAGTTATTTTAGGAAAGTAGTCAATGCTTCATGAGAAATTTGGGGAGAGAGGGGAAAGAGTTTCCAAACTTAGGTGGATGATGTGGACAAGTATTTTGAAAACTCCAAATTAAAATAAATTGAAATTGAATCAATCATGCAAACTTTCCTAATTTGGAATTCCAAATTTGGAAAGAATTCAAAATTTGAATTCTAAATTTCAAATTCAACATGGGATGAGGGAGGGGAGTTGGCCGGAAGGGGAGGGGCGGCGGGAGGTGGTTGGCCGGGATGGTGGTGGTGGCGGGCGGCAAGATCCAAGGTGGGGGAGCCGCCGGCTAGGGTTTGGGTGAAGGTGATTTTGTGGAGCTTCTAATGAGAGAGAGATGGTGAACGAATAAACATAAAATAAACTAGAGAACTCACCAAGAGATCTCAAAGGAAGAACTCACTAAGAGATCTTGTTATGCACTCACAAAGAGAACAAAAGGGAGCAATTTTCATTTCATTCATCAATGACTAGTACAATGCATGAGGCCTCCTATAAATAGGCCAAAATAAAACAAAAACTAAAAGACATAAATGCCCTCGGGGCTACAATATCAAATGACCACCCCTAGGGGTAAAATGGGAAAACATGAAAACAAAATAAACTAGTACATAAGACACAAAAGAAAATAATAAACTCCACATCATAGCCGTTGATCTTTTGATGTCCTCATCACATGCAGTCCAATGTTTTCTCAGCCAAGATCTTCAAAATCAATACCTAAAGTATTGGCCCAATAGTGCATCCCATGAAAAGATTAAAACAGCCCACTGAACGGTATTTAACCCAAAAAGAGGAATAAAAAAAAGGCAAGACAATCAAAAGGAAAGGGGATAAAAGAGAGCATAATGATATCATGACCAGCAAACCCAGGCAATCTATTCAATGATTTCGCCTCGTCTATCAGGAAAACCAACTCTTTGAATTATTTTATTAGATGATTTTGTCTTTTCTAATTTGCAATCCAAGATTTACTTGATTTTCTACCTTCTGCAAATACTTCCTCTTCACTCGTAGGATTTAATTTGATGGCTAGGTAGGATGTTTGGATTCAACGGGTGGGGTTGATGTGCACACACAGAACAGCTTATTTTGTTGTACATGGGTGTTTCTGTATGAGCATGCATGTGTTGGAGGGTGGAGGGAGGTTGTGAATTAAGGCTTGGTTATTTTTTACGCTCCCATTTTTGCATGGGGGAAGATGCATGTCTTATGCACAAGGTGGGGTTGCAAGCAAGAATGGGTAGTTGTGTTTTAAAATGTTGTTCTTCTATCTTTAAAGGATGAGTAAAAGACGCCATGCAATTTAAGCAAAACCTTACATGTTGTCTCATAGTGATGACAGATTTTCTAAATGTCTATCTTTTATCATTGGATGATGAGGAAATGATACAAAGCCGCTCGAGCAGTACATTCATATAGTGTGAAAGATGCCATGGTGATTTATCAATATCATCTGAATCATTATGACTATGGTATTCATCTTATGCAGTACAAAAAGTGCATATATAATTAATTGTCTTCTATGTTGCACCGATACGGATATGGAGGCACGGATACGACATGATACAGATATGGGACACGTCAATTCTAAAAAAATACATGGTACAGGTACAGCACGGACAAGGCATTATAATTTATAAATCATACATAAAATTTAAGAAAGCAATTAAAGCATAATATTTGAAATTACAAAAAAAATGAAAGCAACATCATTTGTAGCCTTGTAGCTTATAATATCAAAATAAAAGTAAGCATTAAATGTATAGTACAACAACAAAAGCATAAACATAAATTGTCTAGCACATGAAGTTTCAACTATCCAATAGAAGGAAAGATATGATTAGTTTCTTCAGTGGTTTGTCTTTGAACTTCTATATCATCTTCAATAAATATCATAGCTTCTAATTCAGACTCATCAAGTGAAAAATTAACAATTTCTAATATTCTCATATCATCTAAAGACTCAAATCCATCTCGGAAATGAAAGAACCTCACTCGCAGCTGCGGAAGTAAATACGACGTGTCTTTTTTTCAATGGTAATGCGTATCGGATACGTGTGTCCTTTTGAAATTAAATAGTTTTTAATTGGATACGTCTTTGCCGTATCCGACACGTATCGGTGCCGTATCGGAGGCATATCTGTGTATCGGTGTATCGGATACATCACGCCTTCATAAATAGGTGTATCGGTGCAACATAGATTGTCTTATTTGTATTACTAAAAAAAAAAGAAAATGTAAGCCTTTGAGACTACAATTTAGGTGATGCTGCTTCTCAAATGCTAACTGGTAGTGGAGACTTGTCTAAGATTATATTAAGTAGACCCGGCGATTGCATAAAATATGTTAAAGATGTCAATATATCAAGTTTATGCACAAAATTTTATGTCAAAATCGGATTTATATTTCTTAGATATCAGTATCTTCTTTAAAAAAGATAAATAATTTAGATATTTTTCTCAAGCAATTTTGCATATGAATGAATTGATGGTTTACGTCCACTTAAAATTAAATAAAATGTCAATCTAATGTACAGAAGGCATAAGAGAATCCATCATAGAGTTTAGAGGTAAAAATCGAACAAAACTTTATAATACAGTGCATTAGATGAAGCTACGTGATATCCAATGAACATATAGAAGTAAGCTCTACATGAGAAAAGGATACTTCAAAATGAGGTCCATATGTTACATCAAGATTTGAAGTAATGAAAACACCACAACTATACTAGTTTACTGTCATCTTAATTGATAAATCACTCCACAAAAGGTTCTACACTTTGAGTAGGTAGGACAAGACATAAAAAAGGAAATCATAAATGGTTAAACAAGAAGAAACAAAAAATTGTGCATGAGACATAAAATGATAGCCTAGTTTACAACAACCATCAAGAAACATGTTCATTGCATACATGCTTGCAATTACTTTCATAAAGATACGCACAGAGCTAAGGTCAAATCATTCACTCATTCCCATGACTAATTTTCCGCTATAAAGTACATAATTTGCTCTCACAAATATTAATAAGAAATTAAAATAGAAAACATATACTAATTCCCAAACATATATCAATAAAATGATATAACCATTCAAATGCCAAAATTAACATGTATACAACACCAACAATGCTTTCATGAAAGCAAGAGAAAGAAATGAAAACAACAATGTTTAGATTAACAGAATCAATAATGTTTAGTTAGTGAAATGAAATCAAGAATACTTAAGAGCAATGAAAACAAGAATTCTCCATGAAGAGAAAATTTGAATGCAAACTAAGCAAATCTGAACAATACATGAAATCAATTAATGAAGGCTGGAAAATACTATTAGCAAAATAGCGCATGATAATGGGGCAAAACCAAAAAAAAAAAAAGTTCTTGACTGCATCTTAATTTAGCAATGAGAATTATGATAAGTAAAGGTGAACTAAAAATTATAAAAAAAAACCTAATGAAATCAGTGATAAAATAAGCAATTAAGACCTCCAAATAATCGACAGTGACATGCCCAGTTCCTCGGTCATCCCATTTTCCCTGCTCGTTCAGGTGATAAACCTTAACACGCTGAAATAAATCGAAGTCAGTAAATCATTCATAAATTAAAACAAACTGAAGGAACTTGTTAAAACTAAACTTGCAAACATCAAACATTATCAAAATTATATCAAATAAATGCTTAAGTGACTATGAACGATGGACATAAATAACTGAGGGTTTAATGTGGTTCATATAAGCGAGCAAGCAGAAAAAACTATAAGATGGAAACTGCAATCCGCTGGCAAAATCAAAATTCTAAAAGAAAGAGAGTGTAGAAGTCACCCTCCACAAGTTGCATAAATCTACATTAACAAAGAAATTATATACCTCAAAAGCAATTAAGAATGGAGACAGGTAATATTGTGTGTTCAACAGATGGAAAATCAAGGATTTGTAACACTATAAATGGTAAACGCCAACCAACCACCCTCTCCTCAACTTAAAGACCATCTTCTAGAACTTCTATCCGCTACATTTCACAATGCAGGAACAACCTTGATTAAGCATTCTTCAACAAGCTACTTTGCAGAGAAAACCATGTGCCCACAATCCAGCTAACAAATAACCCGCCATTTTTCTCAACTTGGACAATTAACTATTGGAAGTCACTTATCTTAACAGTCATGTGCATGCACTGAGACAAATAAATCATGTCTCCATTGGCCAAACATAAATAGAAAAAATCAAACAAATATATAGTAATCATAAAGTTAATTAGTTGACAAGAAATACAAACATATGGCAATCACACACACAGATATATATATAGAAAGAGAAAAATATAAAGTTATAATAGCCATTTATCTGGAAAGCTCTTTCATAATTAATTAATTATTATATGGCCTGTTTTTTCCCCTACCTTCACAAGGGTAATTGATGCATTTATATTTTGTCTTATTTTATTTTAATGTAATGTGAACAATATTGCTTGTGTTTAATGTTTTTTTTTCTATCCAATGATGGAGAACATCCAATGATCATGGTAGGATGTGCTTGGGCATGGCAAGTCTTGGGTCTGCTTGCATTTGGGTACTTGTCCTTGGGTTGCTTGCTATTCTCAGTTTGGGGCCTTGGCTACTCTCGGGTTGGGCTTTGGCTGCTTGGTTTTGAGGTTAAAAAGTTGGGTTCTACTCGGTGCTAGCTCATTAATGCTTGAGTTGAAGTTTAGCTAATTGTTTGGAAGAGTAATTGCACTTCCTAGCTCATAAATTCATAATGGCATTCTTCTATATAGCTCATTATTGTGGAGTGGACTTGTGTCTCTTTACCCCTTCGGTTTCTTCTCCTCTGGTGCTGTTTTCGAAATGTAGTTCATTCCCCTTGCTGTGCCGTTTGCTCTCTGTTACCAGGCTGCCCATTGGGATTTCCTGTTTGCCAGTTCTGTTTACTGCTGCCCGTAGGGTCCTCTCTGTTTGTCGGTTCTGTTTCCTGCTGCCATTGGGTCTTCTCTGTTTGCCGGTTCTGTTACTGGCTGTTGTCCCGTTAATGTTAACCAATTCCTGGGAGGTTTTTTAGGATGCTTTATGGTTGACCCTTGGCCTTTCATTTCCCCAAACCTGATTGGTTTTGGTTGGAGGTGGAATGGCTGTTTGGCTTCTTTCTTTTGCTTATAAATTAGAGATGTTTTGGAATGAGGAAGGTTGTTCAATATTTGAGCAAAGTCTCTACTAAAAACCTGAGGGATTCTTCTCTTGGAAATACTTGAGAGCTTATTCCACCCCCTTTCCTCCTCTCTATTTCATCTTGGCTTCTAATATCTTCTTCTCTACTCAAGTTCCACTCCACATGTATCCTTCTTCTTGAGCATTTGGAAGTTGTTTGTTGGTTGATTTTGGGAGACATTTGCAGGGGGAGTTTGGTAGGACGTTGGACCATTTTGCAGTGGTGGACCCTCGGTTTGCAAGCCTAAGCACTATTTTTATATATCTTCATACTCTCGTAGCATGTGAGGAAACTGCTAGACAGTTGTTCTGAGGATAGCATTTTATGTTATTAATTTGTTTCGTTTGATTTGATTTTTTGTTTATCCGGATATTTGTTTGGTTGTTTGCAAGTTAAAGTGAATCGAGTTTGGTTTTATTTTGTCCCTGTGTTCTCCAACTTGGCTTTTCTTTCTAGTTTGCATGCATCAATTTGGTATCAAAGCCCGGTTTCCCCTCAAAGTTGTGAACATCCATTTTAATCCCAATTTCGTTGTCGCCTATTTTGGTTCCTAGGGACTTCTTCTTCGCTTTCAAATGTTTGGACATTATGTTGTTTAACGTTTAAATTAGCAAGTGTTAGCCATTTCATTCATCTGATTTTGCAAGCCCACTAATTGTTGCATCATATCTTGCCAATCCCCTGGATTATTAGCCATCTTATATTTCAAAAGAAAAAGACTCGCCAACCAAGGATATTCTATCTCGCTCTAATACCAAATTCATGTGTGCAAACTAAAAAGAAAAGCCAATTTGGAGAATAAAGGGACAAAGTAAAACCAAACTCGATTCATTTTAACTTGCAAACAACCAAACAAACATCCGGATAAACAAAAAGTCAAATCAAATGAAATAAATTATATAACATAAAATGTTATCCTCAGAACAATCGTCTAGCGAATTCCTCACATGCAATGAGAGTAGGAAGATATATAAAAATAGTGCTTAGGCTTGCAAACCGAGGGTCCACCACTGCAAAAAGATCCAACGTCCTACCAAACTCCTCCGGCAAATGTCTCCCAAAATCAGCCAACAAACAGCTTTCAAATGCTCAAGAAGAAGGATACAGGTGGAGTGGAACTTGCGTAGAGAAGAAGAGATTAGAAGCCAGGACGAAATAGAGAGGAGGGAAGGGGGTGGAACAAGCTCTCAAGCTTTTCTAGAAGAAGAGAGGAATAGAACAAGCTCACAAGATTTTCCAAGAAAGAAAAAAACGAATCTGAAACTGAAAATGATATTGAATTATAGAAAGTTGATGTTGAGGGAGATGAAGGTGAAGAGTTTTTGGTAATACGACAAGTCTTAACAACTAAAATTGACAGCGGGGATAGGTGGCTTAGGAGAAACATTTTCAAAAAAACTTGTATGGTCGAAGGAAAAATCTGCACTCTTATGATAAATAGCGAAAGTTCTGAAAATTTTGTGTCACAACCTATGGTTGATAAACTCAAGTTAAAGTCCAAACCACTTGAAAAATCTTATAAAATCTCTTGGTTTAAGAAGGGGGTGAGGTTCCAATCACAAAACAATGTGTTGTCAACTTAACAATTGGGGGTTCTTTTAAGGATCAAGTTATTTGCGATGTCGTGCCTCTTGAAGTCTGTCATATTTTGTTGGGTCGACCTTGGCAATTTGATCACAAAACCATTCACAATGGAGAAAAGAACACTTATACTTTGATTCAAAACAATAAGGAATTCACTCTCTATCATCAAAAACATATGCTTGATTCGCCTGCTAAAAATAAAAAGGATGCCAAAATAAACACTCCTGAACTGTTTTTAAATGCAAATGATTTAAAACACTCTAAAGTAGCTTACTTGGTTTTGGGAAAGGAAACTGGTTATATTTTTCAAATTCCTAAAGAAATTTGGCCTTTAATTTATGAGTTTTCCGATATATCACCTGAGGAATTGCCTATAGATTTGCCACCGATGAGAGATATTCAACATCATATTGATTTAATACCTGGAGCCACTTTGCCTAACCGGGGATGAGTCCAACTGAGCATGTTGAACTTTTTAAGCAAGTGACTGATTTGTTAGAAAAGGGTTTGATTAAAGAAAACTTAAGTCCTTGTGCTGTGTCTGCTTTATTAACTCCAAAAAAAATGGAACATGCAGAATGTGCTTGGATAGTAGGGCAATAAATAAAATCATCATTAAATATCGATTTCTTATTCCTAGACTGGATGACATGCTGGATATGTTAAGCGGTGCTAAGATCTTTTTCAAAATTGATTTGAGAAGCGGGTCTCACCAAATTAGAATAAGACCTGAGGATGAATGGAAAACTGCTTTTAAAACTAAAAAAGGTTTGTATGAATGGCTTGTGATGCCTTTTAGGCTTTCAAATACTCCGAGCACTTTTATGAGAACTATGAATCAAGTTTTGAGACCTTTTATTGGAAAGTTTATTGTGGTTTATTTCGAATATATTTTGATTTATAGTATTCACCCTTCTAAGCACTTTAATCATATGATGCAAGTGTTGCAAACTCTAAGGGAACAAAAGATTTACATCACTCTAAAAAAATGTTCCTTCATGACTTCGAGCTTAACATTTTTGGGTTTTATTGTTTCTACTCAGGGGATAAAAATTGATCCAATAAAAATTGAGGCAATTCAAAGTTGGCCCACTCCTAAGAATATAAATGAGGTGAGAGGATTTCATGGCTTGGCTTCTTTTTATCAAAGGTTTATTAAGAACTTTAGTTCTTTGATTGCTCCTATTACTGGTTGTTTAAAAAAGGGGATATTTAGGTGGACACCTCAGACTGAACAAACTTTTGAAGTCATTAAAGCAAAAATGAGTCAAGCTCCCGTTCTTAGCTTGCCAATTTTTGAAAATATTTTTGAAGTTGATTGTGATGCTTTTCATATTGGTATTAGTGTTGTGCTCAGTCAAGAGGGAAAATCTATTGCTTATTTTAGTGAAAAACTGAATAATGCTCGATCCAAATATTATGCTTATGACTTGAAATTTTATGTTATTGTTCAAGCTTAGAAATTATGGAGAAGTTATTTGATTCAACGGAAATTTGTTTTAAATAATGATCACGAAGCACTACGTTTTTTGGGCTCTCAAAAAATTTTGAATAAGAGGCATGCTAAGTGGGTTTCCTTTTTGCATGAGTATAATTTTCATATCAAACATAAAATTAGTATGTTAAACAAGGTAGCTAATGCTTTAAGTCGGAGATCTCATTTGTTGGTAATTGTTTATCCAACTATCACTTCTTTTGATTTTTTAAAAGATACTTATGCGAGTGATCCTGATTTTAAGAGTATTTGGGATTCATGTCTTACTTCTGGAACTGATCCTTCTGCTCAGTATGTTATTTATCAAGGATTTTTGTTTAAGGGATCTAGACTTTGCATAACGAAAAATTATTTAAGAGAACTTGTGCATTAAATTCATAATGGGGGATTGAGTGGACATTTTGGGCAGGGAAAAATTGTTGCTTTGGTTAAGAAAAAATATTTTTGGCCTCATATGAGAAAACAAATTGCTAAGCTGGTAAAACTATGTAAAATCTATCAGGCTTTTAAGTGAACTTCTCAAAATATTAGTCTGTATACTCCTCTGTCTATTCCAAATAAACCTTGAGAGGATATCTCTATGGATTTCGTTTTTGGGTTGCCTGTCACTGCTAGAAAATTTTATTCTATTTTTATGGTTGTGGATCGCTTTAGCAATATGGCACATTTTATTTCTTGCAAGAAAACTTCTGATATCTCATATATTGCTGACTTGTTCTTTAAAGAAATTGTTCGTCTTCATGGTATTCCTCGCACTTTTACTTTTAATAGAGATACTAGATTTTTTAGTCATTTTTTTAGAACACTTTGGGCAAAATTAGGAACTACTCTTCAATTTAGCAATGCATATCATCCACAAACGGATGGGCAAACACAAGTTGTCGCTTGAAGTTTAGGAAATTTATTGAGATGCATTGCTGGAGAAAAACCATCCCAATGGGATTTGATTTTGCCCCAAGCAGAATTTGCATACAATAATTCTGTTAATCGCTCCACTTGTAAAACTCCATTTGAAATCATTTATGGTCAACCTATATCTCACATTTTAGATATAAATTTTTTGCCTTTTCCAAATAAAATTAGTGCCGTATCTCACATTTATGGTCAACCTATATCTCACATTTTGTTAACACTGTCGTTGCCAGGTCCCAAGTCCTGGATGAGAAAAGTGGAGGGTTGCGTTAGGTAGTCGACAGCCAGCGTAAAACTTGTCGAACAAAAATGACATGAATCCTTTAAGAAATTGTGTTAATGCTAGGGCGTCCCCTGGAAGCGACGCGCTGTATGGCCTGAATACAGTGACAAGTGTGCAAGGGCCGCTGCACCGGCGCCCGGGTGCAGTGTTAAATAGGCAAGGGTTCCCGCATCAAGGACGGATGTGGGCAAAGAAGCTAGTCCATGATACTAAAATTAGGATAGGAACTTGGAATATAGGTTCTGTTGGCAATTCTCTTGTGTTTAATGTTTCTGACCTTTTTTTGTATGAAGGAAATTCTAAAGATCATGTGGAAATAGAAACTTTACCACTCTTCACTTCAGTTTTAAATAATGATGAACAGGTTGAAGATGTTATTGATGTCAAAGTGAATAAAAATAGGCATGGCGAGCATATGAGGTTCTTGTCAAAATAGAAGAATCGTCCTTCGACAGACTGTACTTGGATGGATGTCAATGCCTTGAAGAAACGTCATCCAAATCTTTATAAAAGGATTGTGGAAGTTTTCTCATCAGGAGATGAGATTCTGCCACCATGAGGGAATTGATTCATTTATATTTTGTCTTATTTTATTTTGATATAATGTGAACAATATTAGTTGTGTTTAATGTTTTTTTTAAAGCTATCCAATCATGGAGAATATCCAATGATCATGGTAGGATGTGCTTGGGCATGGCAAGTCTTGGGTTTGCTTGCATTTGGGTCCTTGTCCTTGGGCTGCTTGCTATTCTCGGTTTCGGACCTTGGCTGCTCTCGGGTTGGGCTTTGGCTGCTTGATTTTGAGCTTAAAAAGTTGGGTTCTACTTGGTGCTAGCTCATTAATGCTTGAGCTGAATTTTAGCTCATTGTTTGGAAGAGTAATTGCACTTCCTAGCTCATAAATTCATAAAGGTATTCTTCTATATAGCTCATTATTGTGGAGTGGACTTGTGTCTCTTTCCCTTCTCTTTACCCCTTCGATTTCTTCTCCTCTGGTGCTGTTTCCGAAATGTAGTTCATTTCCCTTGCTGTGTCGTTTGCTCTCTGTTACCTGTCTTCCCGTTGGGATTTCCTGTTTGCCGGTTTTGTTTCCTGCTGCTCGTTGGGTCTTCTCTGTTTGTCGGTTCTGTTTCCTGCTGCCCGTTGGGTCTTCTCTGTTTGCCGGTTATGTTCCTGGGTGTTGTCCCGTGAATGTTAACCAATTCCTGGGAGGTTTTTTAGGATGCTTTATGGTTGACCATTTGCCTTTCATTTCCCCAAACCTGATTGGTTTTGGTTGGAGGTGGAATGGATGTTTGGCTTCTTTCTTTTGTTTATAAATTAGAGATGTTTTGGAATGAGGAAGGTTGTTGAATATTTGAGCAAAGTCACTACTAAAAACTTGAGGGTTTCTTCTCTTGGAAATACTTGAGAGCTTATTCCACCCCCTTTTCTCCTCTCTATTTCGTCTTGGCTTCTAATCTCTTCTTCTCTACGCAAGTTCCACTCCACCTATATCCTTCTTCTTGAGCATTTGGAAGTTGTTTGTTGGCTGATTTTGGGAGACATTTGCCGGAGGAGTTTGGTGGGACATTGGACCCTTTTGCAGTGGTGGACCCTCGGTTTGCAAGCCTAAGCACTATTTTTATATATCTTCCTACTCTCGTTGCATGTGAGGAACCCGCTAGACAGTTGTTCTGAGGATAGCATTTTATGTTATTAATTTGTTTTGTTTGATTTGACTTTTTATTTATCCGAATGTTTGTTTGATTGTTTGCAAGTTAAAGTGAATCGAGTTTGATTTTATTTTATCCCTGTGTTCTCCAAATTGGCTTCTCTTTTTAGTTTGCACGCATCAATAGTTTAATAATTAGAGACCCTAGGTGTTAATACAAACGTCTTGTCTATAAATGCCCACACCTTATGTTAGAAAGGAGAGTTTACATTTCAGGCTATACATGGTTTGGGAAGGACTTCCCTGTTATTGGGGTCGATTTCCCGTACTTTAGGTTTGGAGGGAAGGATGCAATAGTGGAGTTCGGGACTCCGCCACAACCGATGTCGAAACTCTAGAAGTAGCCTGCGGTGGCTGTCCAAGGTGGCTGTAGCTAAATCTTGCTGTTGAGAACTCCAGATCGGGCAAGAAGTGTCTCACGGGTGGTTGTCCAGGTTCCAGTTTTCTCCAAGGAAACAACCCAACAGCCTAACTCTTGTTCTTCTTGTTGTTCTAGCTTTGCCAAGAGAAGAACTATCCCATGGACAGACTCTTCAGGATATCAGTGAAGGGAATAAGCCAACAGCGACTAGATAGAAGTCTTTCCAACCACAATGCAATCTTGTAGTGGTTCTCAGGTCGCCGCACACATCTAGAAGGAGCATCTTCAAGCCAATGGGTTCACCTTTTTTCTTGAGAAGTCTCCATGAGTGTGGATGGCTGGACCATTCCAATGAGGATATACTCTAAGCAAAGTTCTGAAAACGTTGATCTCCCTTTCCAGCTAAAGGACAGATCCAATACACAGCTGACTAAAGTCTCTCGGATGCTGGAACATCCAACCAGGCAAAAGTACTTTCAGCCAAGACACAAAGCTACCATCTTCTTCAATCGAGAAGTCTTTCAGTCCACAGGTTTTTTGTTGCTCAATCACTATTTAATTGGGTTTTCCCATTTTGAAAAATTGGACTACCTAGTGCTCCTTATAATTTATTTAGAAGGATTGCAAGATATTTCCACCAAATCAAGTTCCTAAAACCAGCCCTTTTGGGAAACAGATCATAATAGCTTGAAACCAAGAGGTTGAAATGCCCGCAAACAGGAAGTTGGGTTGCTGCAAGAGAGACCCAGAAGGTAGCAGCCCCAGGCAATACGTTTCTTGAGTTTTAATTGACTGAACATAGCAAAAAACAAGCTTTAATTTACAACTACGAGAAATCAACTGGAGGGTAAAGTCTTTGTAGCATGCATGTCTTGTCAAAGTTACTTAATATCTTTAGTTCAATTAGTTTCTTGAGAGTTTGAGATTATCTAGTCTTGCCCAATTTTGCTAGAAACTTGCATTATTTCTATTTTGATATCACTAAGCATAGAGTAGATAATACAATATTGATTAGGAGAGTCAAAATTTGAGATAATTATGACTCAATTTTATATAGAAAAAACATTATTTGGAGCTACAAAACAATATTTATGTCATGAGTTTACAAATAGAGTAAGGAGATAAAAATGAGTTTGATGGGATAACTTAATTATTTTTGGGTTTAGAAGTAAAGCAAAAAACAGAATATTCATATCACAAACCAAGTATGTAAAGAATCTAAACACAAGGTTCAACTTGAAAGGATACAAATTAATAGGCACCCCCATTTGAGGATTTAATCCAAATATCAAAATTTAATTGGGTGTAAAATAACATAGCGAGGAAAGTGGTGGTTTACAATGACAAGTGAGGAAGATGCATGATGTGTATTCGAAAATCAGCTAAAATCAGCTAATTTTGGAATACACTAAAAATGTACATAAATGTGAGTTTCAAATTCCTCAAGATTTTACACTAAATTTATTTTCATCAAAACAAACACCTATATTTCTAAAACGTCTACATTTGAAATACTTTACAACAAAGATCCTTCAAATCAAACAATCCCTAAAGATAAATGTATAATAGGGCGTTGATTTGGATATACAACCACGATGACATTATTGACAAAAGTTTTTGAATGAAATAGTTAATGCTAATGAGTGATTAATAAGCGGTTAATAAAAAAATGGATGATGAGTTAGATGACCATAATGAATTGGTTTAGATGAACAAAAGTTCACATGTATTAACATTGCGACACTTAGTGTTGTCTATGAAAGAAATACAATATTCAATTTTGATCCAGGGATAAGGAAAATGAATCTTCATCTTAAGCCTTGTACATTTTCAAATGATCATGAAACGGTGAGTGATGATCATGATTATGATTTGGAGCATGATAAGGATGGAGATGATGCTATTTTTGTTTATATGATGTTGATGATAATAACTCTCTAGATAAATAATTTATTTTTTTATTAATATAGAACTTGCAAAAAAATTATTTATAAAGTCCAAAGATTGAGTTGCAAGGTTTAACATCTTATTCTAATAATATGTATTCTATAACCATGATAATTCGATTTGTAAAATTAATCATTTTATTTGGCATGATACTTGCTATTTCCATATGATCATTATTCGCTAATTATAATATTTGTTAAAACAATCTTATGTTCTATTTATATATAGTACACTACAGGAAAATCACTTATTTCCGGCGGAATTTTCCGGCGGCTTTCCGACGGTTTTCTGGCGGTCACATTTCCGACGGCTTTTCCGGCGGCTTTTTAACGTTTCCGGCGGCTTTTAAAAATTTAATAAAAAAATGAATAAAATTTTAAACATTTAAATGATTTAACAAAAAATTATTAAAAGTTAAAATAACTATTAACTTAATTTTCATCTTAAAATTAATTAGTTAGTTATTTTTTATTTTTTATTAAATATTATTTTTTATTTTAAATTAATTAGTTTTAATTTTTTTATAATAAAGTTTTTTTTTTATTTTCTGTGTGCAAGTAGTTTAAATAATAAATATTGACGTTTTACACATATTTACTTCTTCAGCAAAGCGGTCCGTCGTTTGAAATTTCATACAGGGAACCAGCGTTCGAACCCCCCCTTGCACGCTGGAGCGCGCGCGGGAGCCGGGCGGGGGCATGGCCGGAGCACACGCGGGAGCGGCGGGGGCATCGCCGGAGCACGGGAGCCGCGGGAGCGGTTAGCTGCCGAGCGGGATTATTTTTTTTTTTTATTTGAGGCGGTTCAAGACCGCGTAAGCGCCGGATAAAATTGCCGCCGGAAAAAACCGCCAGAATTCATTTTCCTACGCCGTTTTTACCGGCAGTAATTTAACCGCCGGAAAACTACAAAACCGCGAAAGGTTCAATTACCGCCGGAAAAGGCCGCCGAAAATGGGTGATTTTCCTGTAGTGGTAGTATGTTGCTTTTACTTTTATCATATTTCTTCTCTTATGTTATTGAATAATTAATACGTTGCTCATGATTTTTCTATGGTTTTCTCTAGTTTTAAAATAGTGCAAATCATGCATGCACTTTGGCTCCAAGAGACACTTGCATCATATAACGCCATTTGCTATTGACAAGTAAAGATGACCTTGGCATACCAATAAATTATCCAATCCTATTGCACAGCTCCTACATTTTGTATTCTATCAATTCTAAGTTCCTTATCTAATTATATAGACGGCTATCTTATTCAGACAATATGTCGATAAAATGGTTGTCAATCTTTTTAGTGGAGGCCGATGAAATTTCCAACAACTTTATATGACACATTCAAAATTAAAGTTCTAAAAAGCAGTTGATACAATTTAAAGAGGCTTCCCTTCCATCGTTTAGAACTTAAACAAACTTTGGATTTTCCATTATCTTTATTCTGAAATCCTTAGCCTATCATGATAAAATAATTAGTCCTTCATTTTTTTTGGTAGGTAGGAAATTTACTCCCATTAACTTGAAATTCATTGGGAGACTTCGGTCCTAATGCTTTTCGTGACTTCTTTTAATACTAAATGTGGACTGCTGCTGCAAACAAAATCCAAGCCAAGTATGCATGTTTGTTGTCAAGAAACTCTTTAATTTCAAGTTGGATGGTTGAAGTGGAGGAATGCATCGGGCTTGTTGTGTGATAGAAAAGTACCCCTCAAACTTAAGGAAAAATTCTATAAGATGGTAGTGAAGCCTGCAATGCTTTATGGTGTTGAATGTTGGCCATTAAAAGAGAAGCATAATACGAAGTTAAGTGTGGCAGAGATAAGGATGCTCAGGTGGATGAGTGGCTTTACCCTTAGAGATAGGATACAAAATGAGCATATACATGAAAATGTTGGAGTAGCTCGAGTAGAAGATAAGATTAGAGAGAGTCTCCTTAGATGGTTTGGTCACATAAAACGGCGGCCTTCCAATGACCCGGTTAGGAGAGTAGAGGTATTAGATTTGACTTATGTTAAGAAAGGTAGAGGCAGACCTAAAAAGACTTGGTTAGAAAATATTAGGAATGACCTTTCTTTATTAGATTTAAATGAGAATTTGACTTTTAATAGGACACAATGGAGAAAAGGATTCATGTAGCCGACCCCACATAGTGGGATAAAGGCTTGATGTTGTTGTTGTTGTAGCACTAAACGTTGTTATTACAATTCAAGATGCAAAATATTTGGTGAGCCCTTACTTTGTTAACACGGCAAAATATTGATTATTCTTGTCCCAAATTTAATCCTTGCTGAAATCATAGTTGTCTTCATGGGATAACGTAGAGCAGAAAAGTTCAAAGACTCTAGACTCACTGTAATTTTCCATAAAATACACACTCCATCCAAAACATAACCCAGAATTTCAAATGCAGAGCAGCCAAAATATAAGCTAACATATTTGAGAGCAAAAAATCCATGAAACGAATCATAACAACAACTATCATCCAATACTATCATATCAGCCTTCCAAATTTCAATTGTACTTTTTAAGCTTTACAACTATGATGTACATTTAGAGGAATAAACTCTACAGAGAGTCATTAGCTACTATCTCTGAATAAGCTTGACTACAAGCAAAACCGTTCTTCATTAAGGATATTCCAAATTAACAATGTTCAATTAAATTGGATGTCATACTATCCATAAGCACGCATCAACTAAGTACAAGAACAGTGCATGAAACAAAATAAACTATACATACGCCAGCACAACGCACCCTATCGAAAGTCAGAGAAACGGAAGTTCCGAATCTAGGGCATCACAAAAAGAAATATGATTTAGCACCAAAAAAAGTAAGAAAAACAAAATCCCAGAATCACCCACCTGCATGGAATTCGCAGAGCTAGCTGCCTTCGCCTGCGCGCCCATGACCTGCCACCAGAACCAACGCCCGCCGGCGAGAACAAAGGAAAAGGGAAGAATTCGCTGTTCGCAGTAGTTCTACACCAGAATTCACAGAGACGGAAGTGGGTTATATGCAGGCAAGCTCAAAGCCCGCGAGACCAATAGACAACCCTAATCGCTGTTGAATTCGCCGTCGCCCTCTTCCCCGCACTCGCAGCGCGAACAAAAAGCCCTCCAAGGAAATAAGCTACGAAGGGCGGGGAACGCAGAGGGCCCCTGGTCCGGCATTATATTACGATATTGCCCTCCCTTTGGTTAATGAACATTTCCATGTGAATCCCATAAGTAAATCCCATAATTGCATCCAAAATGACATGCAAATTATAATTTATTCATCTTTTTTTTTTAACATCTAAAAATTTATACAATAAAAATATTAGTGCGTATTAAAATATTTATGATGATAAAGAAAAATAACTTAATATCATAACATTGTAAGAATATTAAGTAGATAAATATATAATTAACAAAGATTATGAGGTTATGGCCAAATAATAACATATGCATTAGTCAAATAACGGTAATTTGACAATGGTGGATATACAGCTGCAGTCCGAGGCAATTGTTGAGCACCAATGATTCGTAGTAGTCTAATAGCAACAGATTCAAAGTGGCGCCCCCAATTTTAAGTCAAGGTCCTATCTCACATCTCCATCATATTGAAAATAGGGTCTAATTACAAATTATGTAGTGTTCAATTTTGATAAATCTAATCAAAATTCTCAAAACATTTTATCATAAGACCCATATTGATTTCTAGGATAATATATAGTTCTTCCGTTATTTAAGTAATTTAATGATATCATAATTACGCAATCTTAGGCTCGTTGGAATTTTCTCGTCGAATGCTTGATTTGACTATAAGCATAAAAGATTTGAAAAACTTTTGGCCCTTTAATAAATGCATTCGAGTTTCTAACCATACATCAAATGTTTGACTGGATCTCATATTGATTCGGATCGAATTATTTTTAGTGCTAATGGGTTTGTAACATCAATATGTTCAATTAGGCTATAAATTTATTGGAATCTATTTTTGGTATATATTGAATGTAATTTCAAAAGTTTTCAAGTCAAATATTGTTTCGAGCTTTATCTTTAATCTTGTGGATTTTCCAATAACATATAAACTTCCCCTTATTTTTAAACATCAAAGTATATATTTATTTTTTTTTATAAAATTCCACGACATAAAATTAAAACTTTAAAAAATTTATAATGAGTGATCATCCTTTGGACTCTAATATGAATCCCTATTAGGGTCATGAACAAAAAAAAGTACACTCAATCATAATTCTAATTTTTTCCTGGAAGTGGGCATGTCAATTGGAGTAAAAATTTATAAAAATTTCATTTCAACATCTTCCAAGATACTTGAAATTTGATGTAGAGACTCTATTGTGCATAACAAATTTTCAAAATTAAATCCTGAAAAAAATATTTATTTTAGACGCCAAAAATGTTAGAGATGGCATGTCTATGCTCAAAATTGGGCATAAATTAGGTCAAAAAAATTGGCGTGAATGCCACTTGCAATGTGTGCATGAATAATGTGCATAACCGCACTTGTAGGTGCACATCTGTGCCATGCACAAGCGTTCAGGTGCTTGCACACCAGCACAATTTCTACAATAATGAAAAAATTATTTTTATTAAATCTATTTCATTTTTATTACTTTTTCAAAAAGGACAAGAAAAATATTTACCAATATACTAAATTCTAAGAGAGATTTAACTTTTTTTATATTTTACTTCCCTAATTCCTCATCCAACTCTATAAATGACCCTATCAGGGCTAAAGAAGAGAGAACTCTCCCAAGAAAGCTCCAATTTGTCCCCGTAAATTTTAAAAAAATGTTCGGCATGAGTTTGGTTGTTAAAGGCAATTAAGGCATATAATTTCTAAGGTTTGGCTTCGGTCATCTCATGAAAATGGTGTCAACTTTCCTCATTAGATAAATCATATTTGAAGAGATATAAGGCGTATAATACCTATGATGAGGGCTTTGATCTTCCTTTGCAAAATATGTCGACAATCTTTATTGACTGTATTGGATATAGTAGTGATAAAGTTTATAGTCTCTATAGCAAGATTTTGATTTTTCCTTGAAAAAGTGATTGATTATCCTTACTCGACAAACATGTTGTAAGATGAGCAAAATGTTCTCAATGCTTATGGTGGAGCTCCAATTTTCTGTTAAAGTTAGTAGAATGTCTCTACTTAGACGGATTGTCTCCAAGGTTAGGGAGAAGTGAGATTTTTCTTTGTATTTTGGTACGACGATTTGTTCTTATAGGAAGGCAATGGTGCTCAATGTTCAATGAAGAAATAGAAGGATGGAGGATGATGATGAGTTGAATCATTGATATAGCGATGCAAAGGCACTGCGGTGCTCCTAAGGAAAAATATCATACCTAGCATGTCAAAATTATTGATTAGCTTATCTGTTTATAATATTTGAAGATGATTTTTCCATCTAATTAATATCCTAAAGTTTCTACGACTAGGGCTCATTTGCACTCATATCAAATCAATTTTTGTGTCGGTGAATTCATTTTGTTTAGAAGCTCTTTTTTAATATAAATTTGTTGGATTTAGAGTTTGAATGATCCATAATATAATTTAAGTTTTTTATTTGAATGTTATCTTGAGTCTCATGATTGATCAATTTATTTTTGTATTGATGTTTTTAAGATTTGGCCTTGTTTTCAATCTGGAAATAAAATATCTGCTAAAAAAATTGAGGTATGTCTAAATCTGAGTTACAGGAATAAACAATAGAGGATTCTGACCTATGAGATCAAAAAGTTAAGAAATAAATATACCCAAGCTGAAAGTCTAGTGGAAGAACAAAGCTGAAAGGGAAGCTAATTGAGAAAAAGAATCTGAAATGCTACAGTTTCATCCTGATTTATTTGTGTGATTTAATATTTGAGTTTTGAAATGTCGATGATGACATCTGTAAAGGAGGGGAGAGTTGTGACGCCTCCAAGTTCAGCATTTGTTCTACATGTTTGGATATGAATTGAAAAAGGTAAATATTTAAAGTCTTATGTTTTGAACTCATTTGTATATGTTTGGAAGTGTTTTGGTGTATGAAAATAGCTAAATATAATGCAAGACTTGTAGCTCAAGGAAATTCTCAAGAATACGGGCTTGACTACACATAAACATTTAGTCTAGTTGCTAAACTGCCGACCATTCGGATCCTGCTTATAATCGCCCTTCACAACAATTGGCAGGTAAATGCATTAGATGTCGCCAACGCTTTCCTACATAGTCACCTATCCAAAACTATATACATGATTCAACCCAAAGGATTCGAAGATACTTCTCATCCCGACTACGTCTATCATCTTCATAAGGCTCTATACGGTTTGAAACAAGCCCCGAGACAATGGTATAACACGTTCACTTCATATCTTGTTTCTATTGGTTTTGTTCATAGCAATGCCCACCCATCTCTGCTTATTTTTCATCAAAACCAAACCCAAATATATCTTCTTATATACGTAGATTATATACTTATTACAGGCAACAATCAAGAGTTTATATCCACGGTCATGGAACAACTTAGCTCAAAATTCAACATAAAAAATCATGGCAAGGCTCATGATTTTCTTGGTATTTAAATTCATTATAATAATCAATATTACTTTCTTTTTCAACAGAAATATGCTTCATCCATTCTGAAATCAACTCAATTAACCAACTCCAAGCGCCTTGCAAATCCAACGTGCACCAAACCTCCTTCCGTCGTTCCTACATATTCGATCATCTCTGATCCTTCGATATACAAGCGCTTGACAGACTCATTGCAATACCTTACTATAACACGTCTGGATATAGCCTATAGCGTAACCGATTGTCCCAACATATGCATCAACCATCACCTCAACACATATATCTGCTCAAAAGCCTATGTTTTGATTAAAAAAAATATTTGTTTGAAAAAGTATTAATTTTATTTGGGAAGATTAAATTTTTAATTTTGATTTTAAAATCGAACACAACATTAGGAACGATATATCACCTCAAACGGAGAGAATATCATTCACTAATTGGTTCAAATTTCGAAGCTTTAAAATTATCCAAATTATCGTCTTTGAAATCAAGAAAGACAACATATGATCTCGAAAGATCAAAATTATGTTCAATCAATTGTTTAACTACGATAATTTGAATAAGAGACCGTTAATTTCATAATCAAAATTACAATAGAAATTGATATATATCTCCGAGGAAAGAAGTTATCAATCGCTATTGATCGTTCGAAAATGGAGGTAACGATCGTTGAAATTTGGATTTTCCCAAAGATAATTAATTAAGGGTTTTGAAAACTTAATTTTGAAAATCAATTCTGGGATTCTAAACCTCCTACGAGCGCAAGCCCTCGTAGTTAATTACATCGTAGGAAATGGAAGTTTCCTACAAAAACTCTCGATTAAAATAGCAGTAGAAATTTTATTTAGATTTTCAAAGATCGATATCAAAGGAGAAAAATGATAGGAATTTTCAATCGGGATTGGATTAAGGTTGAACACTTATTTCAGGAGTTAAAGGAAGAAAGGTAGGAGGTGTTTTGGGATTCTGAATCACTTCAGAAACACCTCAGTCTATCCTAAGTGTTGGGCTTGAATTTGATTGTGAAATCAACTCAATTAACCAACTCCAAGCGCCTTGCAAATCCAACGTGCACCAAACCTCCTTCCGTCGTTCCTACATATTCGATCATCTCTGATCCTTCGATATACAAGCGCTTGACAGACTCATTGCAATACCTTACTATAACACGTCTGGATATAGCCTATAGCGTAACCAATTGTCCCAACATATGCATCAACCATCACCTCAACACATATATCTGCTCAAACGCCTACTACGATATATCAAAGGTACTCTGGACTACGGAATTCCTATTACCAAATCTAATCTTATGTTGCAATCCTTTTCTGATGGAGATTGGGCAGTCGACCCATACACAAGGAAATCCACCTCCAGATACTGCTCATTCCTCGGCACCACTCTTATCTCATGGACAGTTAAAAAGTAACACACAATTGCAATTTAAGAGTTTAACTTCTTTTTAATTGAGGAGATTCATAATTTGATTGCTCAATATTATTATTTGAGTCTTTAGATAACTGCCATATTTTTATTACTTTACTCAACACTGTGATTTATTATATTGCATTTAACTGCTTTTAAATATTCTAAAAAACATTTTAAAAAAAAGAAATTTAGATCAGTGTTTGTGGCCCACTAAGCTGTTGTAACTCACTATGGTTTTGCATTATGTTTTTAGGATCTAGAAAAGGGAATGAAGTTTTTAATTAGCAGTTTTAGGAATAAGATTTGAGTATATAAGTTTTTCTCTGTTTTGATTTTTGTACAATCATGGCTAGCTTTTTTTTATGTTCTTTATTATGTAGGTATGTATTATAGTGTAGACCTTATATATACCATTTTGATGAAGTAAAAAAGAAATTTTATGGACTAGTTTATTTTTAGTGCACAAGATATTTTTAGTTGCTATATAGAAGATCGTTTTTTTTTTTTTAAAGTTTAACTTGGAAGATGAAATTTGAAGCATTTTTAAAATTAGATCTTAAGATTTGTCTGTCATAGCTCAATATGATAAGAATCATACTAAGTTAAGTTATAACAGAATACCCGTGATTTCATGAAACACAAAGCTCTCTCCACTCTGATATAGAGTTGCTTTTCTTCTACAAACAATTGATCTGAGCCTTAGATTGACTCATCTTGTCCATACCAAAACTGAAATCAAACATAAAAATATGCAAAAAAAAAATCAAATTAGTTCTCTAAATTATTTAAAAAAAGAATCCTACTAACTATCATATTATCTCTCATAGACAAAACCACACACAAGGAAATAGGTAATAATGTGGAAGGCAAACTGGGAGAATCAAAATACTATTTTGACATAAATGAATAACTAGCTCGAGAATTGAATAAAATATGAAAAGAAGTCGTGAACATATAAGTCGTATCGATCACAACATCTTGCTATGTCAGGCTATAAACTCATTATAGTATTATAGCTAAATAAATAAAACTCCCAGCACCCCTGTTGAGATAAAAAAAAATATCTATATGAATAAGAACATCAATGATCTGAGCCTTAGATTGACTCATCTTGTCCATACCAAAACTGAAATCAAACATAAAAATATGCAAAAAAAAAATCAAATTAGTTCTCTAAATTATTTAAAAAAAGAATCCTACTAACTATCATATTATCTCTCATAGACAAAACCACACACAAGGAAATAGGTAATAATGTGGAAGGCAAACTGTGAGAATCAAAATACTATTTTGACATAAATGAATAACTAGCTCGAGAATTGAATAAAATATGAAAAGAAGTCGTGAACATATAAGTCGTATCGATCACAACATCTTGCTATGTCAGGCTATAAACTCATTATTGTATTATAGCTAAATAAATAAAACTCCCAGCACCCCTCGAACCTCTAGAGTACTGACCTCCTGCAAACGGACTAGCACTCTTACTACTAGAAAACTCAATATGTGATTGGGGTGGTACTGTCCTTGGCCCACCCATTGTCGGCTCCCTAGAGCCTTCAGTTCTCCGATCAAAGTGTCTATCACATCCTCCTGTAGACACTCAACAATCCTGTATCTATATTCACCACAACAAAAACATCGACGTGATGCTCTATAGCATTGACCAATGTGCCTTTGGCCACAAGACTAGCATAATGATAACCCACTAACTAAACCTCCAGAGCTCACAATCTAACTCTATTTGATCCATAAGAAACTACTATTGGCTATCCCCTCTTTCCAAGCACCAGTGTTTTGCCTCAACATCTAATATAAATACATCTAATGCAACACTCCTCAAAAGAGGATAATATTTCCCATCCAAAGTATTCTCTATTCTCATCCGCCAATCCTCAACTGCCAATACCTTAGAAAATTCTACAAATACATTTCCATGTCAGCAAATTAGAAACCATAACCCATATATAAGCATTAACTATTAGTTCTGCTACTAGACCTATAATCTAAGAAATTATCTTAAAACTAATTGTAGGAGTTGTACCATGAACCTGAGCTACCCGATTAGAGCTCTAATTGTTAGTCATATTTGGATATGGTTGATCCATCTAAAAAAAATTGAACACAGTTATATGCGATACATGCATATAAAAATAAAATAAAATGAGCATCCAAAACTACCAAGAATTACCTCACTCTTGTGCATATTAAATCCTATAGCTCTGTTATGATTCGCTTTATCAACCAACGTTCTGATACCAAAAAGCTTATCACTATCCGATCAGATATAACTCGATACCACATAGGTAATTCCATACCCTATCATGGCAAGAACTAGAAAATAACCCTAAGATTCAGTTGGAGAAGTGCTTTGAAAAACTAAAATTCTAATTTATACACCACAGAGCAGCTATTAAATACAATATAAAGTAGAAGATTAAATCTCAAAAATGTTTTTTTTTTATATATCATTAAAAATACATATAAAATCTGATATATATATATATATATATATATAGATACCAACAACATATATTAGAGGGCTCATATCAAAACTACTCAACTCACTCTATACTCCTTTTCCTGACCTGAAAATAGAAGCAAAAGGAAGAATGCACTAACATAGCTCAGTAAGCTATCATAGCCTAAAACATGAATCAATAAATCCAATCACAAAGTTAAAATATTGAAATAATAAATTGAAGCATTGTACAACAAATAAAAACTGAAATATGTACTAATATTAAATGCATTTAAGTAACTACTAAAATTATACTGAAGCTGATTGAAATATAATTAAATATTTCATAGTAATTATCTGAATGGCACTCAGGCCTTAATTTTTTCATATATAACAAATAACATAATCTATTTTCGCCACCAATAGAATCTCTTCTTAATAAATATTGCCCTCAATCTCCAGAATTTTCAATACATAATAAATAATAAAATTTCTCCTCATTACCAACATAATTCTTTCTCTTCGTTATTCAAATATATCAATCATAAATATTAAATATAAAGTGCATTATACACTACTAAAGCAACCACAATATAATCGTATAATTTAATAAAAATGTTCTATGTATATGAAATAATTTCATACCCAGTGTTTTATATTTCACCAAAACTAAGTTTTCAGAGTTCTATCACATGTTCAGAGATTGTGTATAACAACGATTTAAAGCTTTAATTGAATTAAATCACTATTTTTAGATGTTAAAAAGAATATTTGAATTGATAAAAATAAAAACTTTTCAAAATCACCCAACAAAAAATTTTAAATAAATACTCAAAACGATCAAACACTACATGAAATTCATCGATTACCGACGGTTTTTGCCAGCGGTTAGAACATGTTTTCCGGCGGTTTTGTAAAAAACCGGCGGCCTGTCAGCGGTTTATAAAACGGCGAAAAAAACAGCGTCGGAAACCATTATCGGCGGTTTTTTTCACCGACGGTTTTCCGGCGGTCTACATCGCCTGTTATATTCCGGTGGTTTGAGCGCCAGTGTTTTTACCGACGACTTCTCGGCTGTCAAACTGCCTGAAAAAAAAACCGTCGTTAGACCGCCGGTTGACTGCCGAGAAAGGTACCAGCGGCCACAACTGAAGGAATTGTCGACGGTGTAACCGTCGGCGTATCGCCGGACAACCGCCGGATAGCATTGGTTAACTGCCAGTATTAACCGGCGGCCAAACCGCCAGGTAAACCGCCGTTAGTACCGGCGGCCGGACAACCGCCGGTCCAGGCCGCCGGTAATCGATGAATTTCCTATGGTGAAAGTAGTTGTACCAATAATATACCAAAAGTTATACATATAAAAGTTACCAAAATACAGTAAATGGATTTTTGTAAAATCAAATTATAAATTTGATAAAAAAAAATCTCAAAACCACTGAATTATTGAAAAGTAAGATAGATAAAACATAACCTACATTGAGATGAACAAAATTTTCAACTGGATCAAGTGACAAAAAATGATTCTATGACCTCCAAAATGTAATTTCCCTCTCCTCTCTTTTCATCTTACTATCGATTTTTCATTCTCTATTGCATGGAAACAAATGGGAAAATGGAATTATGTGAACTTTATAAGTGGAAATGGATTTTTTTATAATAAAACAATTAAAGGGCATATTAGTAATTATTATAATTATGTAATTTTTAATGTAAATTCACATGAATCTTTTTATGTCTTCAAATTCGTGTATCCAAAAATTATGGAAAAAAATTATAAGTTAACTGAGCATGTATAGAAGGTTATAGGGAAATCATTTTGTAAAATGGACACCTAACGGTCATAGAAGGCCCACATGTACAAACATTTATTAATTTCTTAAGAGATTTCAATTAAATAAGAAGCTTTTTATTTTCAAATACATAATACCTATACAATTAGAAAAAAAATTATTATAATTAGATCACAATAATATTCATATTCTGACGAAGACGAATTACAAATTAGACTTTTAACGACTCACGAAATATCATTTAATTGTTGAGAGTTTTTACAAGAGAGTTGAATTGATAGCAAATTGATGGAGGAGATCCTCATATCATTTTCTTTATGTGGCTCGTAGAATTAATCCAATTATTAGTAACAACTTTAACAAATATTGCTACTTGTGGGTCAAGGCAAGCGAAAAGATGAAGTGATTAATAGGCAAGGAAGATGTGACCTGTCAGTAAATAACAACATTTTAAATGTCTCCATTAAGGTCAAGTTGTTTCTAAAGCCACCAGTTGCCTCTCACAGCACAAAACTACCTTCCATCCACCAACCTACGAATGTTAACCAACTTCTGTCGATCGACATTCTACTACCAATGCATTTCAACAACAACCATTCAAAACTAACACGCCAATAATATTAGCCAAAATTGACATATACTCGTCAGGTCGCTTGAATTAGCAATGGATCAATTTTTCTTATACCTTCTAATTGGCAGACATGACCCTTTTGAGCTCAAGTGCGGAGCCGCCTATAGTTAAATCGATGGAACTAGACAATAAAGAGACAATCAAGGCGTGTTTGGACCTCCCTAAATGACATCTTTAGTTAGGTCTTAAGCATGAGTAGGGAAATCACTCTATTGGATCCTGAAGTGATGGGTAAAATCATGATTTGCAGAGTTATCATCTACCATTTGGTCTTTAGAAGTTGACATAAGTAGGTTAAATTAACCAATGTTTCATCTCTCAATAGGCAACTAATACAATTTCATCCTTGAAAAAATACAAAAAACCTCCAATAACAATGTGAGTTAAGAAAACATGTTCATATTTCAATGGATAAAAGTCGTTAAAATCATAGAAAAATACTAGTAAGAGCTTAATAACAAACCCGAATATCAATAACATAATGTTTAACATTACACCCAATTTTACACTATTCATAATTGCATCAATAAGCATGTCAACCTCATGAACGTTCATTTAAAACTTGTGGCTAGCACACAATGTGTGATGCCCCAATATCTAACTTGGAAGAATTATTCTTTTAAATCTTCAACTACCAGAGCTATCTATATTCATCAATCAGTAACAAATAGTCTAACAAAAATATACAATTCAAAACTCCATGTAAACATTTCTATTCATTCTCAAAAGTTCATTTACATTTCTCAGGATCTACACATCAATCACAAGTAATCTATCCTGTCATGAGTACAAAAAAAAATCACTATAACAAAAGGAAAAAAACCTGAAGATTCATGATCAACCTCAATCTCCTGCTCCCTTGCCCTGACATGAAAATATTAACCACATATAATGAGCTTGAAAAAGCCCAGCAGGTCACCAAATACCTACAACTGAAATCAAAGCACGGTACATAAACAATATGCATGTTCATCAGTCAATTCATTGCAGTCACTTACACATTATCATTTGAATCAATGAAGAATCAGAAATCAATGCATAAACAGTAATCAGTATAGAAATGGTAGTCAATGCGTAAACAGTATCGATACAAAAACAGTAAAATCCTCAATCGGCAATAGAAGAATCAATAAATAATATAAAAGTCCATAAAGCTCAATGAATCAATACGTATGTCAAATCTTTATAGTAGTCGTCACTGTCTATGACATCAGTCAATTTTGTAGACAGTTAAATTGTTAAGGAAATCTTCGTATCGGTAGTATCAATCAAATCAATTAATAAATCATCATTTCAATAATATCAAATATCAATCGTATAAAGATAAATCATTGGTTCAATAATATCAGTCAGTATAAAATGTCAAATCAATACTATCACGAACTGTTGAAATCAAATCAATGAAATAAAATCATAACATTATTTGAAACAGCTGAAATCAATCAATGTTGTAGAATCATATCAAAACGACACTTGTAATTCAATTATCCAATATCACGTGCTCAGTGAATCACATGCAATCCAGTAATCTATATCACATGTTCAGTGAATCATATGTCACTTACACAGTATATCAAGTGCATAATGTAAATAAAGTGAATCAGTAGTATCAATACAATCCAGTGACATGAACAGTAATGGTATAATAGTAAAATCACGCATTAACAGTAAATCTGTGCAGTAACTAAATCAGTACAGTATAATAACGATAAATCCATCAGTATCAATAAATCCTTATAATAGTAGTAACGACAATACAACTAAACATGCAATTCAGTATAGTAGTCATACATACTAAGTAAAAGCTCTGACTATTAAGGTGTTTTTCAGTATTGTATTAATATCTTGTATATTGTATCTTGTCCGTTGGCTTAGTAAAAAGAGTCGTCACTCTTTGTCCGTCGGCACAGTAATCATCTCCTTATAACTCCCTTCAGTAATCACATGATCAGTAGAGGATAACAACAAACCATATTTAAAGGAAAGCTCATCGGCCCACCATCCTGTACAGGTCAATCAGTCTCCAACCAACGGTTCAACCAGTCTTTACTTATCTTTCACACACATAATACACATTAGTATCACAATAATATAAGAACAGCTTCAATCATATAACAACATTCATCATTATCTCATCATTGCATTGCAACCGTAAAACATGATTTGGCTCAATTTAGAAAACTCCTTAAAATATCGTATATCAGACAGAAGTCGTTGTAAAATGCACAGATCCAAAAAATTACCACATTACTAGAAATCTCGTAAAATAACATTTCAAAACTTTACTTGTACTGAATCAATATTTTTCAACATTCGGATAATTTTCTATTCGATAAAAATCCCACAGAATTCAAAATACCTGTGAAAACTTTCCATAAAATACTCAAATCATACAAAAATATCATTTACATAACATACCAAAAGTTACGTGGTAAAAGTTCCGTCAATACAAAGATATGCACATTTTTTGGTAACAGAAACACAAAACTGTGCAGAAAAATACCAAAACTCGAAATCATAAATAGGAATCGGAGTCCTTACTGCGAGACAAACAAATCTTCCAACTGCGTCGTCGGACGAAAAGCGCTCCGTGGCCTCCGAAATCAAGCATTCCTCCTTCTCTTTCTCTCTCCAGCTTTTTCTCTCTCTTCAAAAATATCTCAAAAACATCTTAATTCCAATACTTATCAAACATGATCGTCCCGGACGATTTCTATTCGTCCCGGGACAATTTGCCCTATGGACAAATCTCGTCCAGACGAAATGTATTCATCCCTGGACGACTTGCTCTCTAGAAAAATTTCGTCCCGACGGTTCGTCCGGGCTCGTATAGGTTCGTCCAGACGAACCATACAGATTCTTCACAATTTTCTTCAGCTCGTCCGGTACTATAGTCAGTTCGTACGGACTAACTGCACTAAAAAAATACACTTCGGAGGGGTTTTACACAATGCAATTATGTAATACATGTTTCATGTATATGTCCCAATGTCTAATTATAATTTCACTTATGCTTATACATCAACGTAATCTTTATCACATATGTGTCAATTCCCCTAATAACTTCACTTCCTCATATATCTTTGCTTGATCATGCCACATTTGTTCAAGACGAATGCAGAAATACATGAACATAAACATGTAAGGTCCTTTGTAACTAAGCTTGTACTTGATCATTTCCCACATTCATTCCATCCTCCATATGAACACGCAAGTGCATCATATGTACATGAAAACATCGACATAGTTAACATGCATAAATGACATTTAATATAATGCATGAAAGCATTAAAGTGAAACATATATAATAATTCTAATAATAGAACTTATACACATTTAATAATGAAATTTTAGAAAATTATTCACAAAGAATATTCATAGCAATATTTTGGGACTTTCATTTCACTGTTCTATAGCTCTTTTTATTAAAATCAACAAAAATAACAAAATACATGAAAATCATACATTTAAATCTGATCAATGAAAATTTGAGTTTTACCAATCAAACTTTTTAAAATTGTGTATTCTACAATATACTAAAAATTATACAATGAAAAGTTTCGGCAACCAACTTGCAAATCTTCTTTTCCTTCTCCTTTATATAATATAATAATATTGATAATTGAAATGAAGAAAGTGAAAGTAAAAAAAAAGGGGGCGTATTCTCTCATTTATAATTGGATATATGAGTATCCGCATCCAAATTTTATTTCAAATAAAAATTTTAAGCATATTTATTTTAAAAAATAATAATATATTATTTAATTTTCAATAGGGAGATTTACATACATACCACTATATTATTGCTATTTTACATATCTAACACCTCAAATATTAATATTACAACTATACCACCCAAAACATAAGGCTTTGTTTGTTTGAGCGTTTTTTTGTCTTTTCCGTTTTTGGAAACGGATGAATTTTTTTTGTGTTGTTTGGTTCGTCAAATCACGTTCCCAATAACTCCTTTTTTTTTCAGTTTTCTGCAGTTTTGAGAAAGCTTTTTATATATGCTTCTCCGTTACAAAACTCCATTTTCTAAACTAATGTTTTTTAAAACTGTCTTTTACAAAAGCACTAAAAAAACAAACAAAGCCTAAGTTTACCTCAAATCTACCACTTCCTCCCGCACATAGCTCACGACGTTAAGGCACCGCCCTTTCCGGCAATGATGTCCGCCCCCTTGCCCTCCTCTGTGGTTGGCGACGGAAGCTCCCCGAATGGGCGGGGAGTCCATTTGGCCGCTCTTCCATCTTTACCGCACCATGTTTGCATAGCGTGCAGTTCGGGCGAGTCTTTGAAGAGTTCTGTGCTGATCGTGGACTCCAGCACACTGCTTATGGTGCAGGTTGTCTTCCATGGAAGCTTGGGAATTGGGTATGTGAAGTCCATGGCTTTGGTTCCTTTGATGGATGAAGTAGAGAAGGGGAAGCAATTTGTTTTCCTGATTGATGGGTGCAGGAAAGCTCAGTTTTTGACGTTGCCGAAAGAGTCTGTGGTCACGATGGTGGTGAGCACGTTGTGGGTATGCCAAGGAGCTTTTGTTTTGCTTTTGTTGTAGTAATGGGTCTGCCATGGTGTTTTTAATTTGGCGAGGATGTTGGTTTCAAAGAGGACGGTGGAGGCGAGGCTGGAGCTGATGGCGGTGCCTTAACGTCGTGAGCAATGTGCTAGATGAAGTGGTAGATTTGAGGTAAACTTAGGTTTTGAGTGGTATAGCTGTAATATTAATATTTAAGGTGTTAGATATATAAAATAGTAATAATATAGTGGTATGTATGTAAATCTCCCTTTTAAATATTATGAGACATATAAACCCAAATTTTGGAGCTGTTGAGGTAAGGTTCAATTTTATCTTGCTGCACGGCTGGCACGAAGTCGCCTCACGGGGAGCATGAGAAGCTTTCCTCCCCAAAATCTCCTTCCATCAATCACTAAGAAGTTGAAGGACGATTCCATCTTCAGTTCCAACGCCAATCTTTCCATCCATCTGTGTAAGTTCTACACATCAAAACCCTCTTTACATTCCAGTTCCAGTCAGTCTTGTCGGTCTACAGTTTCACATAAACTCCTTTCGTATCAAAATAGATTCGAAAACCAACAAACCCTAAACCCAGCCAACCTCTCCGCAGTCCTCTCAAAAAAGAACTGGTTTTTTCTTTTACGAGCCGAGTATAGTTCAAGTTTTCTGAATTCAAGATCTTTAGTCAGTATCTTGCATGGACAGCACGACCCGATTCACTCACTCAAATTCTACATCTGGGTTTTCAGTATCAGCCATGAGTTGGCAAAGGATCATTCGGTTCAAAGGGCTCTTTCTGATATTTTCTGGAGAAAGGGCCCCGTAGTTTTGTCTGTAGAACTTATGAAAGAGATTAAAGATTCCGGGCTTCGAATTTCAGAGGATATACTTTGCATTCTTATTGTAAGTTGGGGTAGATTAGGGCTCGCAAAATATGCAAACGAAGTGTTTGGACAAATACCCCACCTCAGTATTAGGCCAAGCACCAGAATTTACAATTCAGTGATCTACGCATTGGTCAAGGCAAATGCACTTGATCTTGCGTACTTGAAATTCCAACAAATGGCTTCTGATAACTGTTCCGCTGATCAATTTACATACAATGCCCTTATCCATGGATTGTGCAGGTCAGGGATTGTTGAGGAGGCACTTCGTTTGGTGAAGAAAATGCAGAATTTTGAGACTAAAGCAAATGTGTTCACATACACAATGCTGGTTGATGGGTTTTGCAATGCAAAGAAGGTGGATGAGGCATTGAAGGTTTTGGATATGATGAAGAACAGGAACGTAGTTCCTAATGATGCTACATTTCGATCATTGATCCATGGAGTGTTTCGATGTTTAAAGCCAACCAGTGCGTATGAGAAATTGAGTGGGTTCTTAGAAAACCACAGTGTTTTTCATGTCAATGCATGCAGCACTATACTGTATTGCCTTTCAAAGAATAATATGGCGACCGAAGCTATTGATTTTGTGGAGAGAATGGAGAAGAAAGGTTATGTTTTGGACACTGCTACGTTCAGCCTCGTTATGGCTTGCTTGGTTAAGGGTTTGAGACTAACCGAAGCCTGTAACTTGTTTGATGATTTTGTTCGTAAGGGAGGTAAACCAGGTTTCAATACATACCTTCTGCTTGCTGAGCATTTGTTGAAGGAAGGAAAAGTTGGGCAATCAAGGCGATATATGAAAAGAATGGTCTCTGACAATACTTTATGCAGCATTGAATCATACAACATGTTGATTGATTTATTCATCAAAGCTGAAATGAGGGAGGAGGCACAGAAAATTTTTTCTGAAATGCCACATATGGGTTTTTCTCCAAACTTAATAACATTCAACACGCTTATCAGTGGGCACTCCCGGGCTGGAGATATAAATATGACAAAGAAGGCGTTGAAGATGCTCTTAAAGCATGGATTCAAGCCTGATGTTTTCACTTTCAGCTCCATAATAGATGGTCTTTGTCGAGCCCACCAACTTGATGATGCTTTTGATTGTTTTGGAGAGATGGTTGAATGGGATGTTACCCCAAATGCTGTAACTTATAACATACTAATTCGATCTCTTTGTGCTGTAGGGGATTCTCGAAGATCAATGAAGCTGTTTTTAAAGATGAAAGCTGAAGGTATTACACCAGATGTTTTCTCTTTCAATGCTCTCATCACAAGCTTTTGTAAGATGAATAGGATTGATAAAGCACAGAACCTTTTTCATTCAATGGTGAGATTTGGTGTAGCTCCAGATACGTATACTTATAATGCTTTTATACAATCTCTATGCAATGCAAAGAGAATCGATGATGCCAAAGAGGCTGTAGTGGTGATGGAAGCCAATGGCTGCAATGCAAACGAATATTCCTATAAATGTATTATGGATACACTATATCAAACAGGCTGTGTGGAGGAAGCCCATGAGTTGTTTCATCATTTTTTAAAGCAAGGGTGTTCATCTTACTGATCCTAGTCAGAGGTTTGATACTCAGATTACTGGCACAGAAGAGAACAGTTATATATCAATTTATTGATCATTTGTATTGAATTGCCCTGTACTAGTCTGGATTTATCTTGGTGGCTGCGCACGGAAAAGGCATCCGTGGAGTTGGAAAAATTATTAGGTGCGGAGTGCGCACTAACGCACTATCCGCACAAGCACTGGATACCCAGCCGTACCGAGTGCGTGTACCGCTAGGTACCTAATACTTGTGCGGATAGTTCTCCCTGTCCGCACTCCGCACCTAATAATCTCTCATGGAGTTGGCAACCACTGGGGATTCAGAATAAGGGAAAATAATTTATAGAAAATTATGTGCTCTTTCATTATCCGTTTGACCCAAAATGGTACTGTCGGTCATAATTTTTTGGTAGATCTTACTAATAATGATAAATATATTCCACCACCTTTAATGAAAACATGTCACTCTCAGCTTAACAGAAAATGCTACTCAACTCCTTTGCCATCTGCTACAGCTTTTCATAGCTATTAATCTGGTCCGTTGGTTCTCATCTGTTGTCTGTTTTGTAAACCGTCTGATGCGTTGAAGATTTCATTGAACTACTGTTATCTATGGTTATATTGTTGTCATGTAGCACAATACGCGAGATTATCTTTATTTCTTCTTCATTGTTCTCATACTATATGTAGTTTTAGCTGTATTATAGGTGGAAGAATTTTTACATGTATAAAAGCGCCTTTGCTTCACAGCTTCCAATGGATAACTCTTCACCTTTCTTCTCAAATCAAATCATGTCAGCAGAAACCAACAAAGAAACTGCTGAATGCGTCATCTCATCTCATTTAAAGTTTCTTATGGCTAGCATTAAGAGTATTATACATACCACTTTGTCTGCAGAAAATCATTCCACCTGGCGTTCTCAGGTGCTTAAGGTATTCATAGTAGTCCTGATGGTTTGCCTTCAACAAATCCAAGCTATACTCAATGGATGCTTACAGATCAAAACTTCTCAGCTGTCCTCTATTCAATTATCTCTTCCCCTCTTCTGCCATACATCCTTAATCTTAACACTTGTCATGATTTGTGGATAACCATTGATAAAATATTGCAAGTTAGTAATAGGACACACATTATGCAGCTCAAAAAATGAAATGCATCATGTGACCATTAAAGATATGACTATATCTCAATACTTGTCCCTCATTAAATCGAAGGTGGATGCAATCAACACAACTATTAGTTCACTAGATACAAAAGATGTCATCCGATGCACATTGAATGGGCTTCATGCTTCCTAACATGCCTTCAAAACTGCCATACGCACTAAGCTACATCCTCTGAGCCTTGATGATTTGTATTCACTTTTATGTAGTGAAGAAATTTCCTTAGCAGCTGAAGTGATGCATGATACTCACATTTCAGACATTTCGGAATCTCAACCTACTTTATATGCATATTGTGGTAGAGATTGTGGTCGGTCATCAGCTCCACCATTCATACGGGGAAGATCTGGTTTCAAGGGAGGACGCTATTATACCGGACATGGTGGTCGTAACAGGAACATAATAGTTGAATGCCAAATCATTTTTAAGAACTAATACTTTGTTGTCCAATGTTAGTTTCACACAAACACATTTAGCCTTTGCAACTTAAAATCATCCATCACCACCTGCTGATTGGTTCCTGGATAGTGGATCTTCTTATCATCTCACACCAGATCTTTCCCAATTGCAATCTCCCTTAGCTTACAATGGCACTCAATCCATCTCTTTTGAAAATGGCCAGTCATCACCCATTATTGCTCATGGTCAAGGTATCCTCCCCACTCCATCATGTAAGCTTCTCCTTAAACCTATGTATTTCGTTCCTAAACTCAAACACAATCTATTATCTATTCATCAACTAACTTGCAATAATAAATGTTCTCTATTATTTCATTCCCATGGCTTCCAAATTATGGATTTGGAGACCAACAATCTTATCCTTACTGTTAAAGCCCACCTACCATATCAGTTTTGGGTATATGCTCTATTAACAACAACTTACTTGATCAATTGCATGCCATCAACTGTGTTAAAAAATAACTCTCCATATGAACGTCTGAATGGTAAACCTCCCAATTATTCTCACTCACAGTTCTTTGGATGGTCGTGTTACCCTCTATAACTGCCTCACTCAAATCATAAACTCTTTCCAATAGATTTCAAAGCCTTTTTTTTATATGTTGAATCCACAAAGGGGTATTATTGTTATCATCCTTCCATTGGTAAGGTAACCATTTCTATCAACATTATCTTCGATGAACATATATTTCCATATCAAAATTTAGCAACTCCTGCTTCAAACCCACCATATGCACCATATTACTCCACAACACCGCTTGCACTTGTTCCTCATTCTCTGCTTCTTACTATAGTTTCATAAACTTCCTATGTTCTTCCTAGTTCCGCTTCCCTTCCAATTTCTCCAAATCACAACTCTCCCTCTTCTCCTCAGTCATCAATAACATCTCCTCAGCCACTTGCTCCCACTATTCTACCTGCAGAAGCTCCACTACCCTAGTCTTCAAGGCACCATATGCTAACCAAATTTAAGACAGGTCTTCAGATGCCCAAGAACATTTTCACGATGTTTCATGAATCTACAACTATTACGGATCTCACCTGCTATACTATGGCTATGAAGTCACTACACTGGAGATAAGCTATGTCCGAGGAGTTTCAGGCTCATCAAACCCAAGGCACATGGACTTTAGTACCACCTGTAGTAGATTAGAATGTCCTAGGATCCAAATGGCTATTCAAAACAAAAATACATGAAGATGGCTCTGTTACTCGTTATAAAGCCTATTTGGTAGCCAAAGGATATAACCAAGCATATGAATTTGATTTCACTGAGACTTTCAGTCTAGTTGCAAAAATTCAAACTATCCAGATTTTCATTCTCATAGCTCACATTAATCATTGACCAAATAGTTAACTTGATTTATAAATTAAACATTAGGATTTTATTTCTAAATACTTAAGATGTCAGCACAAGAAATTTTTAGTAGTAGTATAAAACTGGACATTCATATTTTGTTTGGACTATTTTCTAAAGAAGCTTTCTCGTACAAAAAAAA
>NW_021319758.1:318399-332506 GCF_001605985.2 Dendrobium catenatum | reverse complement strand
CTCTAAAATCTCCTTTTGCTACTTCTAATTCTATTCATGTTGGAAGGACTATTCCTAATATGCTAATTCCTGGTTTTTCGGCCCCTACTTCCATGAAAGAAATAAAGAAGCCTGTATTCTCAGCTCCAACTTCTTGTACTCTAGGTCCTAGTGGTTTTATGTTTGAATATTTTTAAAATTCTTGAGATATTTTGGGGTCTTTTCTCTATAAAGATGTTTTACATTATTTCTCTTATTGTCACATGCCTAGAGCTACAAAAGCTTATGCTATTGTACTTATTCCAAAAAAGTACTCATGGTTCTCTTTTCAGTTATTATAGACCAATTTCCTTATGAAATATTTTTTTATAAAATCATGGCAAAAATTTTGTCTAATAAAATGCAACATGTTATACCATTTATCATTCACCCAAGTCAGTCTAGGTTCATTAAAAAGAGGATTTCATCTGATATTATTTTGTTGCGATATGAATTATTGAGGGACTTTAATTGTTTGGCCAAAGTTAAGTATTTATAAGGCTTTTGACGCTATTTCTAGAGATTTTTTTTATACAGATTGGCTCAAAAAGGTTTTCTTAAATGCTTCATTTCTTGGATTAAAGATTATATTGAGGATATTTTCTTCTCTATTACTCTTAATTGTTCTTTGGATATGTTTTTTAGCTAATCTTTAAGTCTATGTCAAGGCTATCATCTTTCTCCTTATTTATTTTGTATAATGATGAATGTCTTATCTAATTTGATCCATGATAAGTCTTCTGATACTCACTTTGAGGGTATAGTTGTTAGTGAGAATTATATTTCTCATTTATATATGTTGATGTTGTTTTGGTCTTTGGAAGCCTCTGCTCATAATGCTAAAAAGTTAAAGGATATTTTGAAATATTTCCCTCTTTATTCTGGTCTTTTAGTTAATCATTAAAAAAGTTTGACTTTTTTTTTTCAAACTCTAGTGGAGGATAGCATTTGTTAGATTTTAAACATTTCAAATTTTGAGAACATTATAAAATATTTGGGTTTACCTATTTCAACAAAAAGGCTCATAGCTTTTAATTTTCAATCCTTTCTTAATAAAATCACTGATATTCTTGCTGGTTTGAAAGCTAAGATTCTCTTGTTTAGTGGAAGGCTTCAATTTTTCAAGTTTTCTATTAGCAATTATATTTCTTACTGGATTAGGGGTCTTATTCTTCTTAAAATTTGTTGCAATTTTATTAGAAAGGTTTGTTCTAATTTTCTTTTTCATGTTGATGTTAATGCTAAGAAAATTCATAGTATAGCTTGGAAAGATGTGTGTAGGCTGTGTTTTGGGGGTCTGAGTATTCCAGATCTTAATGCCTTATATTATGCTTTTAGTTGTTCTATTATTTGACGGATTTTAAATGGTCATTGTCTTCTATCTGGCTGGGGTAAGCATAAATACACTTCTCTTTGAAAACCTCTCAACTTAAAAAGCTTCTATTTTTTGTCAATTCATTTACTATATTATTGGGTCTATTAAGGACAAGATCTCTTTTATTATTATTCATAATAGTTCTCTTTCCCTTTATTGAGATCCTTATTGTGGAGGTAGAGTTTTACATGATTTGGATTTTAATATTAGCTCTTTTTTTGCATTCAGTTTCTGTAAAGGACTTCATTTCAGGTGGCAATTGGTCTTTGTTGGATTCTTTATCTACCTTGGTTTGTGTGTATATTTCTAATATCTCCATACAAGATTCTTCTTGTTCCTATATTTCTTGGAATGGAGTGCTTTTTTCTCCTTTTAAAAATTTCCATACTGCTTTTTATAGTGATTTAACTAGGATAGAATGATGTTCTTATGTTTGGCATAAGAGATTTGCTTTACGTTTTTTTTTTTTTTTTGCTATGCCTTGATGGCTTTGTTAAAAGGGTTGAAGACTATTGACATTCTTTTCAAAAGGAATTTAAATGTTCTTCTTACTTATATGTCATGTGCTAGAGCAGAAGAAACTCATAGTCACTCACCTCTTTTTTTAATGTAAGTTTTCATTTTGTATTATTTTAGATTTGATTCATGGATTACAACACTTCATTCTTTGGCCTACTCTTCTTTAAATCTTTGACTTCATTTCTGATTTGGATTTGACATGCAAAAAATATTTTTTTTCTTACTTTGAATTGCATTTTGTATTTTTATAGAGAGAAAAGAATGAGAGAAATTTTGCGAGTAATTTTCGAACTTTTGTTATGGTTGGCAGGCTTATTAAGCAGGTTATTCTTGCTAAGATTTTCTTATGGAAATCTTATCATGAGATTAAATATTTGGTTCTTTGAGCCTCATGTTGTTGTGTTTATAGGTTGGCTTTAATTTTTTCTGATGTCATTTTTTGGTCTTCTGTGAAGGTTTGTTTCTCTGCTGCCTTTACTCGTGGGTTTTTTTCATAGTGACGATTTCTATTCTTTAGTTGTCGCGCTTTATGGTTGGGGGTTTTGGGGACTATGATGATATGATTATTGTTTAAATATCAAACCTTTGGATGCCTGATCTGGCAACCTGTTTTTTGTCCCTCTTCTTAAAATTGTTCACTATAGGTGGCAATGATGATGGTTTTTCGCTTGGGCTTATCCTAAACTGATTGCTATTAATAAAAATTGAGCATGATTGTCCTACCTTTTTTCTCAAAAAAAAAAAAAAAACATACACACTTTACACCAATATGCACACCCATAGAAAGCAATTCAAGCTTATGAAAATTGAAATATTACCAAATAAAAACAAATATTATTCATTTTATAAAATTTAATGTAACTTTTTTTAATCGTAATATATATATATAATGTTCATATAAAAGTTGATATAAATTATATTTAAATTAATTTATCTAATTATTTAAATATAAAACACTTGAACCGCCCAATTAAAAAAAAAAAAACTAATTCAATGGTAGTTCTAACCGGTTCAACCCAGTTTAATATAAATCCAATTTTTAGATAAAATACGGACCAACCATCAGACCAATTCCCAGTTGAATCCATCCAACCAACCAATATGATCCCTTTTCAAAACAATAAACCATCAACTTTAGCAACATACTTGGCAAAGTTTAGGTAGAACTGTCATTATATCTAGACAAGATCATTCAAGCAATAGCATATAAATATACTGGCATATTCTGTAATAAAACAGTTGCTAAAAACTCATGCAAAAGATGCTTAGATGGGAATTTTTATTAGGTCCAGTGTCCTGACGCAGCTCTACGTTCAGACGCCAGTAAAATGATGCCACGTGCTTTTACTCTTTACCGCGGGGATCGAAGCCCCGACCCGAGATTGCTATGTATTGGCTGATTTGTGCAGACCTGGGTATTTCTCGACAATAACGAGAAATACCATTCTGTCAAGACCAATACCTAGCAATACCCCGGTTTTGCTAGGTATTGGTCTTGACATAGCGATATTTCACGTTATTGTGAAGCAATACCGAACAATACCTAGCAATACCCGAACATAGCTATTCAGGGTTCCAGCCAAGGTCGGGTCATCGAGCGGTAAAGAGTAAGAGCACGTGGCGAAATATTATTGACATCCGGATGTAGAGCTACATCAAATGTTCGGACCTAATAATTGTTCCTTAGATGGACCATATAACAAGCATACCAATAGGGTTTGGATCTAAACATTCGCTTAACATAATATCACTAGAAAAAAGCAGAAGCAACTCTTATCATCGAACATTAGCACTGCCACTCCCATCTAAAACTTCAAAAGATTTTGCTTCTTAATCGGTTATCCCTCCTCCTTGCTTGCGTACCGGGCGGGGTCTGTCATATGTGGGCCTGTTCTGAGCTTTCTGTAGATCTGTCGGCGCAGGCTCAACGCTTTCTGCCGCTCAGGAGACCTCTTCACAATTTGTCCATTCACAAACAACTCACCTGCAAAACGTATTAAGGAAAACAAGTAGGATAAATATAGATTAATAGTTTCTTTTCTTTGTAGAATTTAATTCGGTAAAGTAATTTAACACCATCAACTAATAAATAAGGTAAATAAATTGTTTACTTTTTAACAGCAAATTATTTTCCCTCAACTTAAATTATAGATGCAATAGCAACAACAAGCCTTAATCCCACTGTGGGAAAATAAAGTATAGATACAATATTACTACACTATCTCAGAATATAATAAACTAAAACCAAGCAAATTTTACACTTGATAAACTGAGGTATCAAAGATATATACGAGCCATATAAAAGTTCAACGAGTGGCTGTGCCTTCCTCGTTTGCCATGCAAGGGTTAAGGGGCCCTTTAGCATGCATGATCATTGGTTGATGGGCCGGCTGGACCGGTCCAGCCCGGACCGGTCCACTGTTACTCCAGGCGGAACAAAACAGGGAGGAGCGGGATTTAGAGGAGAGCCACGTTGGCTTTGGTGATGTTAGGAGGGAAAAATTTGAATGTTGGGGGGCTTATTAGGAAGTTTATTATTGTCCATTGTGTTTAATTAGGGGATTGGAGGGGAATTGATTCCTCATCTTGAATTTGAATTACTTTGAGATCTAGGGTTTGGTGTTCTTGAGGCTCTTGGCTTTGCCGGAGATCGTTGGAGAGTTTTTCCTTCCTCTCGAATTGAAGGAAAGTTGTATCTTGCAAGAGCTTTTCATTTCCTATTGGAATACAAGTGTTTGCTTTGATTTCCTACAAGTTTCTTCTCAGATTTCCACTGCTTTTGCTGTTTTCCTGCTGTAAACAGCAGTTTTGCTCTTCTTTTCGTACTAATCTTGGTTGGGTTTGCTTGCGAACTCAAGTATTACCTTAGGGTTACTTGCGAACTCAAGTATTTCCTATCAGACTTCCAACCACTTACCACTTTATTATTATATCTAAGGTGTCATGGTTGCATTCCACGAGCATAAGATGGCTTTTCTGGTCACTTTTTGAGTAGGGATAATCATAGAATAATAATGGAGTTCGTTGGCATGCCCAAATTTCTATAATTATAGCATTGTATTGAGTTGTCTTGTATTGGTCGACTCAATTTGTAGTTTTAAGAAGTGGGGTTCACGTCTTAGGAGGGGTTGTTCAACAAGCCATCTTGTGGTTTGAAGATCCTTATTGTTGAAAGGCCTGACAAGTTTGCCCCCTTAGTGACAGAGATAGTTAGGACTTGAATATTTTTTTGTAGGAGATCTGTGTAATTGCTCGTGTCAGAATTGAGTTAACAATAGGAGATCCAAAATTAATAATAGTCTGCATGTATGCAATTAAGCATGCTTGATACATAATTATGCGCCCCTTAGTAATGGAGATGGTTCGTACATGAATATTGATAGGATGTTTATGTGTAATTGCTTGTCTTAGATTGCGTTAAGTGGGGCAATTTGGTGGGTCCCACTTTGAACGTAAATATAGAACCAACAGTTTTCCCACCTATTTCATGTCTCAAGAGGGACATACATATTCCCGCTCTTTCCTAATGTTCAAGGGGAGAGCCCCACTCCGATTATAAAGACAACAAGATCAGAAGGCTTTTGAAGAAAGGACAGTTTGTAGAGATGATGAAGGACTTATTTGGGTGTCATAGAGATGTAGAAATATCATTACAGCGTGACTTAGTTTTCGAGAGTGAGTTTCTTTGACCTTAGTCCATCATAGCCTCGATTGATAGTGTCATCTATGCTTGCCTTTCTATGCCTAAATGGGCTTTTGTGTGTTAAGTTCATGCAAATAGGATTAACATCAATCTTGTTTGAGCTTTTGATAGGTGTCCGTCTGTGAGTGATAATAAATAATTGGTGCTTGTGTCTATTTGAAGCTATGAACTGATTCTAATGTAATCTTTTTTAAAATCTTGGGAGTTTTGGATATCCCTTATGATGCAAGATGTCCTATGATCTAGGATTCTTAATGTCACCAGATGAAATGTTAAATGAAATTCACAAAAATCAAATTAAGATTTCTTGATTAATAAATCACAAATTAAAATAAAAATTACTTTACCTTCGATATTATCTTTAAAGCACAAATAATTTAATAAAGCACAAATACAAAAAAAATCAATGAGAAATTGAAACCATTAATAATCACAATTTGATTAAGAATCACACCACAAGAAATCCAGATGGATTTGATTAAAATAATGCACTGAATTGATGGACACAACTCTAACGTCAATCTACAAGTTTAATGAGCAGTTAAATGATCACCGCTCTGTAATTCCTTTCAAAGAAGCACTGAATCGATGGACGCAACTCTGATGTCAATCTACAAGTTTAACTATGCACGGCTAGAAAATGCCATATCTGCTTGACAATGATGAACTAAATAAATTAAATTAGTAATCAATTTTATGTTTCTCTCCACTGTTGATCGACAACTACATCGCAAGAATTTCTGAAGAAATTAGGAGCAAATTTCCGCAGCATTTATTACTAGATATTGCCACAAAATTCATTCCCAGATAAGAGGTTTTTTTAGAAGGAAATAAATATTGCTAGGGTAAAAAAAACATTTAAAATTTATCAACAAATGAAATAATTCTAATCATTTCCTCACTTTCTCAAAAAACATGCAACTACACATGACTGGAGGATAGAATAACAAACGAGAACATCTGTCCATAGTTGGTATGTCAACTAGACCAAGATGAAGGGATTTGAAAATACACCCAAATGAAATAACACATCTCACCTATATAACTTGCAACATTTTTTTCTAAGATGCAAATAGACATATCAACCAGTACGTGAAGCTGACCAAAATGCCTCTAAAACAAGCTCAAAATTAAATGATGATATAGTAGACTCTTCTAAAGATAATTGACAAAGAAAACGACAATTATAAATTGCTTTTATCGACGTGCAACTTATACTATAATAAGGACCTGCAACTTATACTATAATAAGTACCAACGGAGCAGCCAAGGATAGACAAAAATAAAACGATCGTTAGTTTGCCAAGATGGACTTGATAATCAAATACTATACACTACAAGGGTAAGAAGAATAAAAATTAAAGTAATTAGAGTTCTCTTAAAAAAGAAAATAACAAAGGCAAATATAAAAATTATACAAATGGTATTTGAGAAAATACCTCCATAGTCCTTGTTTTCAGCATCAATATAAGAATCTGGGAGCACAACAAGAACTCCGGGAAGTCCTAAAGTAATGCAACGAACAAAAAAGGGCCATGAAACAAGTTATTAGTTAAAAGTTTAATTAAAAAATCTGAGCATTTATAAATTTAGAATTTGTGAGAACAGAAAACTATACAACTAAATTTCCTACTTAAGTGAAAAAACAGACTAACAAAAACAACCTACATAACATGTGCCCGGCTTTCATTGTCCCACATTAATAAATGGACATTTTTAAAGGAAACATAGAAATCATTGGGCAGTAAGGTGCCGCATGTTTAAAATAATAGGAGAACCCATGTTATTAATACAAAACTTTTCATTGAATCCGATGGAGGATCTATTATGCATTTGCAGATGGTAAACTCACAAGATAATAAAAAAAGAAATATAAATATAAATATATAGTTCGTAAAATGATACATTGAATATTTAAATAGTTAAATGATAAGTATATAAAGCCATTAAGTGTTAGCAGCAAATAGTATTATATTTTTATACTACAACTTTAGCTTAAAATGTTTAAAATATTGATTACCTACGTGAGTTTGAACGTATTTTTGGTGAATAAAAAAAAAAACTTCATGCTCGATAGAAGCTTGTTCTAATTAGTCATTTTGAAATTAACCAAGTCATTCTGAGCACGCTTGCTAGCTAGATTCTAGAGTGAAAAATAAGCTTATTTTGATCCTAAAATGACTCACTCATAATAGAATTTGAGCAAGTTGTCTTAGTCTTGAAATTAATTTATTATTTCAAACAAAATGATATTTTTTTTCTGAGTGGTCTTCAAAAAACTGGAATTGATTTCAACTTTGAACCAAAATTTGAATAAGCTGAGATCATCTAATTGAGGAAAATTGATGATTAAAGCATGCCAGCAGCTGGGGGAAAAAGACAAATAACCTGAGAAAGTACCAGATAACGCAAACTATATGAAAATGAAGTACAATATGAAAGAAAGAAGATGAAAGTTTAGAGAAGGTTGGTCTAGGATATTTCATTGAAATCTTCTTGAAGAAAGACTTTAGACACTTATACCCAACAAACCACAATGATTACAGTTGTCATCGATTTACCCAAATTAAGACAAGTATCTTCTATTGCAAACAAGCTTAACAACTTAAATAAATCAAATTTAAACACCTATCAGCCTACTTACAGCAGCAGCTATGTCATGATGCACTCATTTCGTGATAGTCTTGCATTCATATTGGTATGTTTCAGCCGTGTTGGATCTAGATCATTGACATGGAGCTGCAGCTTTTTCGATCATGAAGTTTCACTGCATTACCATCATGATTGGAATGGCCTTGTCCTCATGGCCGAGGTTTGGCCAACATGTAAATTGTTATCAACAATCCATGTTGCATTTGTAGGTGGCAAGCCATCCTATTATATGAGGTGCTGATTGTGTCTTGTTATCATAAAATAGATGGCCAGAATGAAGCATGTGGATTGGTGTAAGCCCGGGTGATTGGGTGATCGTTCACAGTGTCTTGTGGGAATGGGGTTGCACGTAAAGATGTGTTTTCTCTGTAATGTTTTAGCAAGGATACACAGAAGAGTAGATTCTTGAATGACATCATAATTTTAGCCTGTAAGCAGCAAGACCTATTCATTCCCGTGTAGCAAAAGTTCCATTAGTTTCGAATATTGTTCATTTGGGATGGATGTTTATCGGAACTATTGCAAGTTCACACTAATTCTCCCACTTGAAGTTCAATGTTTCTTGTATTTATCAGTTTATTATTTCACGAGCTCAGTATTTTCAAAGCACTAACTACATGCGATCCGTAAGGATTTATTGTTGCTTCAATGCACAAAGCATAAAGAAGTGTTACTTTACAAACTAAAGCATTCATGATTTCAATGCTTGGAAGGGCCAAAATGATTACACGAGGCGACAAACCAAAGGTATCATTCCTTGATCGAGCTTGCCATATAGAACGAAGATTCAGTTTATCCTAATCTAAACATTTGTAGAAGTCATAGTACTGCATAATTTTTTTATCCACGTATTCGGGTTTCCATTGGCATAACGAAGCTGCATATTTTTAAAATGAGTGATGACCATTATCTATGTCATGCTACTAGACGTTCAACGCATAGCTCAAGATTTTCCATCATTTTGCTAGCCTAATCATGTTTCACTCAAAGCAAAGTTAAATGGAGTTGAACCCCATGAAGGATATCAATAATTTAGGCCACTTATTCCTTTGTAACAGTGGATTGATTATTCATCTTGATGGATGATCGTGTATTGTCAACCATGTAATGGCGGAAAGAGTCGACAAGAGCAAAAAATGATAGGGGATGATAAAAAATGGAAGCGCAACAACTCTAATATGGGAATTGTGGTGAGAAAACAAATAACCTGTGTAAGTTTTAGAAGAAAACGTAGATTATAGGAAAACATAGAATAAAACCAAAGATAGAAGATGAAATTTAAAAAAGTTTGGTCTTAGGACATTTCATTAAAACTTCTTGAAGGACCATCCCAACTCCCCACAATGATTATAGCTCTCATCAGTTCATTGAAATTATGACAAAGATATACTATTACAAACAACCATGACAACTTAAGAAAATCAAAGTTGTACACCCGTCAAGTTAGTTACAACAGCAACTAACATCGTCTCATCTTGCATCCATGGATGTTCATTAGCCTTTGTCCACCTGGTAGTTTTGCATCCATGTTGATATGTTTCCCCACCCGTTGAATCAACGAGGCGGGCGTGCATCTTGTTTGTTTGTGCTATTTGCCGAATATCCATCATGATGTGGGTTAGTATCATAATCATTTTGTAGTTGACTTTTAAGCAACATGATGTTAGAGAGTTTCCTCTAACATAGAAAATAATAAAAAACCTCTAAAGTTACGGGAAAATTGAGTCCATAATGTTTTATTTTTATTAGCATATTAAAAATATGATTATATTTCATATTTTCTATAATATATTCTAAGGAATAAAAAAATTAAATTTAAAAGTAACAGGGTGTGTGTATATATATACAAATTAATTTGGCACAAAATAAATACATTTTTTCTCAAGTTAAGAATCTAGCTCTTGAATCTACATCTACTCAAAATGACTTGGTCAATTGTGAATCAATTCAAAATTAAAACAAGTTTGAGGGAGATTCAACTTTTTATCAAGAATAAAAAATGTATAAATTCCTATGGCAATCAAAATATACTTATTTTAAGCTAAAATTAATTACAAAATTTCTTTGTTTATATGCTGAAGTTGAATCAGTAATAGTTTAAACTTCACCACTTTATAACTATTCATATAGATATTAATTTATCATTAAATAACCAAATGTAATTATCTTATAGGTTTATAGTCCGCAATTTGCAATCCAACTTGCACTTCCTCAGTTGGATTTAATAGAAAAAGCTACTATTCCTTAACAAGTGATTCACGTATTATTTGAGACAGGGAACATCAAAGGCACATTTCTACATAAATAGCTGCATATTCATTCTTACAATACCAAAGGAACACCGAGTAACTAACCTACAAGCTTATCAGATGTTTCCTCGTCAATCTCACACCCGAAGCGAAAGAAGCCTTCGAACGAGACACTGTAGATTTTCTTTGTTGCTTCCTCCTCGCTGAACAGTAAAAAAAACATTATCTTCTTATACAGCCAACCATATAACATGATAAATACATCCCATTGCAAACTAGGACTAAAAAATAAGCAAACATATACTGCCTGAAAAAAAAACGGTAAAGATAGAATGGTGGTACCACCTTCCAACGACCTTTGCTAGAGTTTTGATGTAGCAATCGATCAATTGCTCCTTGGTGGCGTTCTCCCCGACTGACTTATACATAACGATGAGCCAATGCTCATGATCGCGTCCAGAGAACAGACGAGCCGTCTCAGTTGGTGGCTTATAACTGGATCCACCACGAGAACCCCAGTTGATCGGTGAGCCACCGCCACCGCCACCTCCAGCTCCAGCTGCCAGTCGTAAGGCAGCGTAAGGCATCGGACGACGGCGTATGACATCGACATCACCGACCAGGGATGAAACAAGACGGATGGGATGCCGTGAAGAGGGAACCGGGGAGTGGAATAAGCGTTTCGAGAGCACTGTGTTTAGTGTTGAGCGGAAAGACCGACCGGCCCGCGCCATCGAGGAGGCGAAAGCAGAGGCAGCCATCTCAGCAACGGCGGCGAGGGAAGGAACGTATGGTAGAAAAAACCTAATCTTCGTGGTGTTTTCCGGATGGGTTGGGAGACATTTATTCCAGAAATAATTAGGAGTATTGAGTTTCTTTAGATATTTTACTTATTTTAGTAATTACAAATATCCTGTTTATATAAAAAATTTAAATTTTTATTCTAATCCAATATTTTTATTTTTAAAATAAATAATATTGAATTTATTGAATTCAAATTTATCTGTGGGCAACAAATGATCTTACTGGTACGTATACTTCTTTTTTTTTTTGGACATTTAGGTCATTTAAGACAAACTCACACACACAACGCATACACATGGACTCGAACCTTGGACCTCTTAGTTGGAAGCCTAAGCTCTCAACCAATAGGCCAAGGGGAGTTGTGTTGGTACGTATACTTAGAAAACAAATGAACCAAAAAGTATAATTGGAGAGCATAAAAGAAAAACAAAAAAAGAAAAATAGGGGATGACAAAGATTTCGGTCTAAAAAAAAATTCTATACTAACCCAAGAGATATTTTCTGAAATTTTTCTTGTGTTATTACAATACCTATTATCACTTATTTATTGAATTTTGGAGGTTACAAAGGGCTACATAGCGAAATATAGAAATACAATGCTACAACACACTATACTTGTGTGATGTGTCACCCTCTGATTGGTTGGAAAGTTAAGTTGGAAGATTCATCTATCGAATGAAGCAATACCGAGATATTATAGGCAAGTGACGTAAGGGCGAGCTCTATGGTGGGTTACGTGTTGTGCACTGGTGCTAAGTTAGATGGGGGTTTTGTAGTGATGGGTTCGTTAGGAGTTATAATCTTGTACCAAGTCTTGAATCATTGTCATAGAATATGCAAGCATTCTAAGGAAGTCGAGGTCTAATGTAGCGGTGAGTGAGCACTGACCGGAAGAGTAGTATGTCCTAGGTGAGAGCCTTCCTATAACAAAGCTTTGGGAAGGAGAGATAATATGCGATGAGAACTAATGACTGAAGTAGTGGTGAGTGGAAAAGTGGCAAGTGATTTACTTGGTGCGTTGTCCTTGACTCACCCTCATTCAAGGCAAAATTTTTGGTTGATTCGGGAGAGTGTCGAAAGGATCTCCTCTTAATGGTGAGTATCTTCATCATGACACGACCACAACCTATCAGCAATGGTGAAGTAAACAAAATAAAAATCAACGAGGGCCTAAATTTATTTTGATAAACTTTCCCTCTACTATTTTCATACGAGCTTGAACTAGCATTGGCAATTTTAAAGCAGAAAAAAAAAAAAAAAGAACAAAGACTAGCCATAATTAATTTGTGCAAATTTACAAATTGTTTGTAAATTAGATAATAATCAATTATGGCATATTAAAATTTAAAAAATAAAGTTATTAATCAAGCTTTTATGATATTATGCATTTACTTTCAACTTCAATAACATTCAATTATTTATAAAATATAACTGGATTGATTTGATTTTAAAATAAATGTGTATTTACTAACAATGTTTTATTGTAGCTTCATAACATGACAATGATTTGACACCATATTCTATTATGGACATATAAATGGGCGACTTGTGCAATGTGAGAGTAATGTGCTATTATAGCAGCTCAAAGATTGAGAGAGTTTGAGCGAGCTTGAGTGAGAAGGATGACTCCCATTGTGAGAACCCACTCTCGTCTGAAGGCTTCAAGAAAACCTGCCATTCATGAGATTAGAGATACATGATGAGAAGATCACAAAGAGGACTGCTTTTGCAAGGGTCTTGTTGAATAAGGCGAAAGAGATCTGTTGACCTCATTATTCGAGGTCAATTTCCCAGAAATCGACTCTAGCATTTAGGTCTTCGTAGCCTAGTGTAGACGTCGCCCATAGGATTTCCCTTAGGTGGACACCTAATGACGTAGCATCGACTCGAACCTATCACTCAACTCGAATCAAAATCAATTCTACCCAATTTCAATTCAACTCAAAACAAAATTCAAATCGACTTTATAAATCAAAATTTGCTATACCAATTGAAGCAGAATCAAATCATTGAACTCAAATCAAGCTCGATTTATGATTCGTCGATGTCGATCGACTTAACCTATTTTATTTTCGATCAAATTGATACATCATTGGGCTCAAATCAATTCATCAATCGAATCAAAATCAAATCAATTCGCCTCGACTCAATCGAATTCAAATCGTTATAAATGAGATAAATTTAGTATTTTAAAATTATTTCTATTTTTAAAATTAACTCAAAATATATATTTTAAATCATCAATTATTTTCTAGATTAATCCCTAAATCATTCTTGAACTTTTGAATTACAATCAACTTTTGATTTCATTTTTAAATCTTGATTAATATGAACCATTTGATTTCAAGTGCAATAAACATAAGTGTGAGATTTAGATACAATTAGGTCTGGTCCAAACCATCCCCCACACCCTCTCTCACTCTCAGCATTTTGGAAACCACCCAAACCCCCAAGCACAACTGCTCCCCCACACCCTCTCTCAATTTCGAAAAAACTCCAAGCAGAACCGCCCCATCTCCCCTGCAGTTCACGAAACAACTCCCTCATTTTTTCAAAAACCATATGCTCTTTCCTCTGTAATACACACGATCAGCCTCTCTTCCTCTACACGCACAAAGAAAGTTTCTCTTGGTTTTCTCTAAGCAGTTCCGAAAATTGCCCTCTCCCGTCAGCTTTTGTTCGCACAAAGCCCAGCCCCATTCTCCAGAATACGTCGTCACAAGCCCGTCGCTCCTCACCGTCGCTCCGTCCCTCTCGTGAGAAAACCCAGTCACCATCGCTTCTCCC
>NW_021319758.1:290909-318389 GCF_001605985.2 Dendrobium catenatum | reverse complement strand
CTCTTTCTTTCCCCCTCTTTCCTCCTCCTGCCTCCCCTTCTCTCTTTGCTTTTCCTTCTCTTTTTCTTTCTTCTTCGTATCTTCTTCTCCTTTTCCCTTTTTCCTCTCCCCTTTACCTTTTATTTTTTTCTATTCTTCTTCTATCCCCTCTCCTCCTTCCTCTCTCCTCTTTCCCTTTTCCTCCTTACTCTTCTCTCTTTGCTTTCTTTACTCTTTACTTCCTTCTTTTCCTCCCTCTCCTCCTTTCTTCTCTCTTCCCTTCTTAATTCTTTCTTTCTTTTCTCTTTCTTCTCTTTCTTTTCCCTTTTCCCTTTTGCTGTTTTCCTGCTGTAAACCCCCAGCAGTTTTGCCTCTTCCCCTTTTCGTACTAATCCTTGGTTTGGGTTTGCCTTGCGGAACCTCAAGTGATTACCCTTGGTGTTACCTGCGAACCTCCCAAGTAATTTTTTATATTAAAAAAATTTTATAATTATATTATATAAATTTTTATATATATATTTATATATTAATATTATTATTATTATTTTAAAATTATATTAATTTCCAAAATAAATATATAATTAATAATATTTTATGTATATATAATTATTTAAATATATTAATTTATTATTTTTATATTATTTTCAAAAATAATATAATTTTTTATATTTATATATATATTTTATAATTTTTATTATTATTTTAATTTTATTAATATTATATATTAATAAATTATAAATTTTTATTATATTATATTTGTTTATTTCTTATTTTTTAATTATTTATTTTAATTTATTTATTTTTTGTTTAAATATTAATAATTTATTATAATTATATTTAAATAATAATTATATATATATTTTTTTTTTAATATTATTTACTAATTAATTATTATATATTATAATGTAATTTATTTATTATCTTATATTATTATTTTTAATAATTTATTTTTTTTTTATATATTTAATTTTATTATATTATTTTTTTATATCTAAATTATTTTATCTTTTAAATATATATAATATATAATTGTTATAATATAAATTTTTTAAATATTTATTTAATATATTATTTTCATATATTTTTGATATAAATATTAAAATTTATTAAAAATTTATATATATAATATAATAATTTTATTTCTAATAAAATTTATTATTTATTATATTATATTAATATCTTAAATTAATTAATAATAATTTAATTATTTTTAATTATATTCTTTAATATTTTATTAGTATATAATAAAATTTAATATTAATTTATCTTATTAATATATTTTATTTAATTATTATTATATAATATAAATTTTATATTTAAAATATTATATATTTATTTTTAATAAATTTTAATATTTATAATTTTTATTATAATTATAAAAATAATTTAACATTATTAAATTAATATTATTTAAAGTAAAAATTCTTTAATATTATTTCCGAATAATTATATAATTAATTATTCTTTTTATATAATTTTTATAAATTATATAATTTTTATAATTTTATATATTTAGTATATTTCTATTATTTATTTAATTTAAATTAATAAATTATTTTTTTTATTAATTTTATAAATATTATATATAATTAATTATAATATATTATTATATTTAATTTTATATTATATTATTTAATAATTATATTTTTTTTTTAATTTTGTTTATTAATTAATTATTATACATTTATATTATATATTTATATATAATTTATTATTTTTAAAATAATAATCATATTTAATTTATTTTTATTTGATTTAATTTTAATTTTATAATAATTTAATATATTTAATTAATTTTATATTTTTTCTTTATTACTTTTTATATTAAATATTTTTTAAATTTTTAAATAAATATTTATTAAATAATAATTATTTATTTTATTTATATATAATATATTTATTTAAATTTATATAATTATTATTTTTATATATAATATTATTATAATTTTTAATAATTTATTATTATTTATATTTTATTATTAATTATTAATTTTATATTATATAGTAAATTAATTATAATATTTTATTTATATAAATTAAATTATATTTATTTTATAATATAATTAAATAATATATTTTATATAATAATTAATATTTTAATAAATATTTTAAAAATTTATTATTTATAATAACTATAAAATTAATATAAATTATAATATTTATTTAATATATTATATTTATTAATGAATTATATATTTATTATTAATATTAATTTTATTATTATTTAAATATATTAAATTATTTATAATTATAATTTTATTATTTTTTTTAATTATTAATAATATTATTATTTTAATTTTATAAAATTAATATATAAAAATTTTAATAATATTAGTTTTTATATTTTTAATTTCTATTATTTAAAAATTTATATTATATTTTATTAATTAGTAAAATAATAAAATTAATTTATTAAATTTATTTAATATTTTTAAAATTGTATTTATTTATATTATATTATTTACTAATTTATATTATAATATAAATATTTAAATTAATTATTATAAATATTAAATATGTTATTATTTAATATTATATTTTATAATATTAATTTAATTTTTATTAATTTTAATCTTAAAATATAATAATGATATTTTATAAAATATTATTAATATTCAATATATTATTTTTTTTATTTATATAATTAAATATAATTTATATATATATTTTTATTAACTTATAATTTATTCAATTTTATTTATAATATATAATATTATACTGTAGTCATATTTATTTATTTATCAATATAAATAATATTATTATAAAATATTAATAATTAAATAAATTTTATTATTTACTTATATTATTATAAAATTAAATATATTTTAATAATATATTTATTAATATATTTATATAATATTTCTTATTTATAATATTAATATTATTATATATATATATAATAAAAATTGATTATTAATAAATAAATTTTATAATAATAAAATAATTTATTAATAATTAAAATAATATATAATTTTTATTAAAAATTAATTAATTTCATATTTATTAATTTTATTTTAAAAATATTTTATAAATTTATTTATATATTTTTTAAATAAAATTATAAAAAATAAATTAATATAAATTATCATTATTATTTAATTAAATATAATATTTTATATATTTATACTAAATATTATTAATATTTATCAATTAAATATACTATTAATTAATTAATAATTAAATTAATTTATTATAAAAATAATTTAAATTTATATTATTAAAAAATAAATTCAATTAAATATTCGTAATAATTATATTATTGTAATTATAATATTAATTATATAAAATATTAATAATTTATTAAATTTTTAATTTTTATTTATTTATAAAATTTTTATATAAATATATAATTTATAATTAATATATTTTGATATTTATTATAATTTTATTTATAATTTCTTAATTATTATATTATTTAAAAAATATTTTTATTAACAATATTATTATTATAAAATTATTATTAAATTATTTTTTTTATTATCTTTATTAATAAATTTTATTATAATTTAATTAAATTAATTTTTTATAATTATAATTTATATTTTTATATATTTATTTTAATTATTTTGAATTAATATTTATTTTAAAATATAATTATTTTAATTATATTATATATTATATATATTTAAATTTATTATATTAAATTTAAATATTAAAATAATTATTTAATTTTAAATATTAATTATAAATTTTTTAATTAATATAATTCTAATTGAAATAAAATTATTATATTATTATATTTAAATAAATAATTTTATTTATAATTATATTTTATATTATTTAAAAAATAAAATAATTAATATATAATAATAATTAATATTTTAAAAATTAATTTTTATAATAATTTATATATAAATTATAATTTTTTATTAAATAATTTATATTAAATATATTTATTATATAATATTTTATATTATAATTTATTTAAAATATATAATTATATAAATATTTTTTATTTTATATTAAATTTTTATATTTTAAATTTTATATTATAATTTATAATTTATATAATTATTTAATAAATTAAAATTTTATAATTTAATTTTATAATAATATAAAATTATAAAAAATAATTTATTAATATTATTATTATTTATAATAATCATATAATAATTTAAATAATTTAATTATTTATTATTAATATATATTTTTATTATTATAAAATATTAAATATAATAATTATAATAAATTTTATTTTATTAATTATTATTTTTAAATTATATTTATTTTATAATAATAAATTATATATTTTAAATATATTATTATTAATTTTTTTATATTATTTTTATTATAATAAATTATTTTATAAATTATTTTAATTGAATAAAATTTTTAATTATAATTTAAATATTATATTAATTAAATTAAATTTAAATTTTATATTTTATTATATATAATAATTTTATAATTAATTTAGTAATATATTATTATAAAAATTTTATATAAATAAAATTTTATAATATTATTTATAATTAATTATATTATTTTTTATTTAAATTTATTATTATTATTTAAATATTATTTTTTTATATATTTAATTTATAATTTAAAAAAATTAATTTTAATAATTATAAAATCAAATTATAATATATTAAATAATTATATATAATTAATTATTATAATATAAATTAATATTATAATATAAATTATAATTTATTTAATTATAAAATATATATATATTTTAATAAAATTTTAAATTTAATAAATATTATATTTATAAATATTATTTATATTTAATTAATTTTAAAATTTTATTTATCTTATATTTATTATATTATTAATTATTTTATTATATACTATAATAATTATTTATTATCTTATTTATTTATAAATTTATTAAAATAAAAATAATATAATTTTTATTATATTTAAATATTTTATTTATTTTATATAATAATATTAATATATTTAAAAATTATTATTATAACTAATTCATTTAAAATTAATTTATTTTTATTTATTATTTTTTTTAATTAATATTTCAATATAATTAAATTAATATTAAATAAATTATATTATAAAAATATTTATAATTATATTAATTGTACTAAATTTAAAAATATTTATGAATTATAATTATATATCTATATTTTTTTTTTTTGATAATTATATTTAGTATTATATATTATATAAATTTAGTATATTTTATTTTTGATATTATATTTAATTTATTATTATAATATGTAATAATATATAAATTTTTATAAAATTTTTTCAATTGATTTATTATATAATTAAATATAACAAAATAATTATTTAAATATAATAAATTTTATATAAATATAATATAAAATTATATTATTTATTTTTTTATTTAATTATTATTTTTATATTAATATAAAATATTTTAATTTTATAATATTTATTTAATTATTTATTTTATTTTTTATATATATTTATTTTATTATATTTATTATTTTTAATTAAATATAAAATTTTTTTATTATTAATATATATTTTTATTATTATTATATATTTAATATTTTATTTTTTTATTTAAAAATAAATAATTAATATAAATATATTATATATTTAATTTTTTATAATATAAAAATGATAAATATTTTAAAATAAAAATAAAATGAGGAGTAGAGGGTGTAGTTGAAATTATAATAAATTAATTTTAATTCATTAATAAATTTAATTTAAAATTAAATTTTTTTTATATTTATATGTTAAATTATTTAATTATATATTTTTATATTAATTATTATTAAAATTTAAATATATTATTATAATATGTTTATAATGATAAAATTTTGGATATAGAATATAAATATAATTTAAATGATAATTGTTAAATTAATTTATATTTATAATATAAATTATTTAAATATTAATTATATTTTAATTTTTTTAATATATTTTTTTTATATTTTTTATATATATATATTACTTTAATTTATTTATTAATATTAATTTTTTTATTATAATAATATAATTTTTAAATAATAATATTAAATATAAATATTTTAATAATAATATAATTTTATATTATTAATAATATTTAATTTATTATAATTTTAATATAAATGTATATTATTTTTGTTTATTAAAAATTTATATTAATATTATTAGATATAAATTTAAAAATTTTAATTAATTATTTTATTAATAATAAATATATATAATTATATTATTTTATTATATATAATTTATATTTATATTAATTAAATTATTATTATATTATATATTATTAATTTTTTAATAAATTTAATATATATATAATATATAAAAATATAATTTAATTTATTATATATTATTTATTTATTTTTATTAGATATTATTATTATTATATAATTATTAATATAATAATTTATAATAATATTAAATATAATAATTTAAAAATTTTTTTTATATATTTTAAATTAAATTTTAAATAAATAAATATTAATTTTAAAATTAAATTTAAATTTTATTTATATAATATAAATTTTAATATATATTAAATATTATTATTAAATATATATATTATTAAAAATAAATATTTTATATATTAAATATATATATAAAATAAATATTAATAATAATATATAATTTTATAATTATTTTTACAAATATATTATAATAATAATAATTAATATTTTTTTAAATTTATTAATTATTTTATTTAAATTTATTTTATTTAAATATTAAATAATTAATATAATATTTTTTATAAATATTTAATTATTAAATAATTTAAATTTTATTTTAAATTATTTTAATTTTTTTTATATAATTATTATATTTTATTTTAATAAATAATTATATAATTATTTTAATTTTAATTAAATATAAATTAATATTAATTTATTTCATAATAAATTTAATTTTAATTTAATATTTTATTTTATATTTATTATAAATTTATTTTAAATTAATTAAATAATTAATTATTATTTATTATTATAATTATAATATTAATTTAATATTATATTTATAATATTATTATTTTATTATATATAATTATTTTATTATTTTAAAATTAAATTTTTTATTAATAAAAATTTATATTTTATATTTTTATAAAATATTATATAATATTAAATTATAAATTATTAAATATTTTTATATATATTTATATAATAAAAATAATAATATATAAATATTAAATTAAATAATTATATAATTATTATTATTAATAAATATATATTAAATATAATTTTATTTAATTATAATTTTAATTAATATAAATTTTATATTTAATTATATATTATAAAATTAATATATTTTTATTAATATAATAATTTATATATTATATATGGTAATAATTATAATTTATTTTTAAATTTTAAATATAATTATTATTAATAAATTTTTATAATAATATTATATTTTAAATTTTTATTTTTTATATTCTTTCTATAAAGTTTTATTAAATATTATAAAAAATATAAATTTAAATTTTAATTTATATAATAATAAATTAATTATCTTATTTATTATATAATTTTATATATATTTTAAATATTTAATTTATGAAATTATATTTTTATATAAAATTTATTAATTATTTTTTATAAATTTTTTATTTATTTAAATTAATTATTTATTATTAATATTTTATTTATTACATTTTACAAATATAATATTTTAATAATTTTTAAATATTTATTATTTATAGTTTATAATTAAATTTTTAAATATTTATTATATATATTTATTAGGTATTTAATTTAAAATTTAAAAAGTAAAATTTATTAAATTATATTATATTATTTTTTATTTTATAATTATTTTAATTTTAATTTATAAAATTAAATTTTATTTAAATATATATTATTTATTATTATAATAAAAATATAATATATTATAATTTTATTATATATATTAATATTTATATATATAGTAATTATTAATATTTAATTTATATATTTCTTTTAATAATTTATTTTTTTATTATTTTAATTAAATTAATTAAATTATATAATATATTTTTAATTTATTTAATATTAATTTATATTTTATTAATAATATATTAATATTTAATTTTTTAATTTTAATTTTATATAAAATTTATATTTAAATATTTAATTTATTAGATAATTTAATTAATATTTTATTTAATTATTAATAATTAATATTTTTATTATGTATTTATTTTATTTAAAAATAATATTTTTTAATTTAAATATGATATTATTAAGTATTAATTATTATTAAATAAATATTATATTTATTTTAATTATATTTATATATATAAATTTTATTATAATATATAATTTTTAATAAAAATTATTTTATTAATTTTAAATAATAAAAAAATTAAATTTTAATTTTTATTTATTTTTTCGATATTTATAAATTTAATATATTATATTTTATTAATTTATTTATATTCTATAATATTATTTTTTTAATATAATTTTTATATATTTAATTTATTTATAAATAATAAATAAATTATATATATTAAATTTAAATAATTAATTTAATTTTATTATTTATTTATTTATATTAATATATATATATTTTTATAATTTTTATTATAATATAATAATTATAATAAATATATTAATAATTTTTTAATTATATATATCTTATATTAAATTTAATATTATTTAAATAATATTATTTATTTTTTTTCTATCAGACTTCCAACCACTACCACTTTATTATATATAGTCTAAGGGTCATGGTTGCATTCCACGAGCATAAGATGGCTTTCTCTGGTCACTTTTTGAAGTACGCGAATAATCATAATAGAAATAATAATGGAGTTCAGGTGGCATGCCCAAATTTACGTATAAATTATAAGCATTGTATTGAGTGTCTTAGTATTGCGTCGACTCAATTTGTAGTATTTAAGAAGTGCTGGGTTCACACGTTCTTAGGCAGGGGTTGTTCAACAAGCCAATCTTGTGGTTTGAAGATCCTTATGTCTGAAAGGCCTGACAGTTGCCCCCTTAGTGACAGAGAAATTAGTTAGGGACTTAGAATATTGTTTGTACGGGAATCTGTTGTATTGCTCGTGTCAGAATTGAAGTTTAACAATAGAGATCCAAATTAATTAATAGTCTGCCATGGATGCAAATTTAAGCATGCTTGATACATAAATTATGCGCCCCTTAGTAATGGAGATGGTTGTACTAATGAATATTGATAAGGATATTTATGTGTAATGCTTGTCTTAGATTGCAGCCGTTTAAGTGCCGGGCAATTTGGTGGGTCCCACTTTGGAAACGTAAATATAGAACCAACAGTTTTCCCACCTATTTCATGTCTCAAGAGGACATACATATTCCCGCTCTGTTCCTAATGTTCAAGGGGAGAGCCCCACTCCGGTTATTAAAAGACAACAAAGATCAGGAAGGCTTTTGGAATGAAAGGACAGTTTGAGAGATGATGACTATTTGGGTGTCATAGAGATGTAGAAATATCATCTACAGCGTGACTTAGTTTTTCGAGAGTGAGTTTCTTTGACCTTAAGCTCCATCAATAGAACCTCGATTTGATAGTAGTCATCTATGCTTGCCTCTTCTATGCCATAAATGGGCTTTGTGTGTTAAGTTCATGCAAATAGGATTAACATCAAATTCTGTTTGAGCTGTTTGATAGGTGTCCGTTCTGTGAGTGATAATAAAAATTGGTGCTTGTGTTATTTGAAGCTATGAACTGATTTCTAATGTAAATCTTTTTTTAAAATCTTGGGAGTTTTGATATCCCCTATGATGCAAGATGTCCTATGATCTAGGATTCTTAATGTCACCAGATGAAATGTTAATGGAATTTCAAAAAATCAAATTTAAGATTTCTTGATTATAAACACAAATAAATAAAAATTACTTTACCTTCGATATGATCTTTAAGCACAAAATAATTTAATAAAGCACAAATACAAAAAAAAATCAATGAGAATTGAAACCGATTAATATCACAATTGTGATTTAAAATCACACTCCACAAGAAACCAGATGGATTTGATAAAAAATAATGCCACTGAATGATGGGATACAACTCTAACGGTCAATCTACAAGTTAATGAGCAGTTAAATGATCACCCGCTCCTGAATTCCTTTTAAAAAAGAAGCACTGAATCGATGGACGCAACTCTGATGTCAAAATCTACAAGTTTAACTATGCTACGAGCGCGAGGAAAATGCCATATCTGCGTTGACAATGATGAAACTAAATAAATTAAATTAGTAAATCAATTTTGTGTTTCTCTCCACTGTTGATCGAAACTACATCGCAGAATTCTGCTGAAGAATTAGGAGCAGAATTTCCGCTAGCATTATTGACTAATTATTGCCACAAAAATTCATTCCCAGATAAGAGGCGGTTTTGTTAGAAGGAAGATAAAGTATTGCCGTAGGGGTAAAAAAAAACATTTAAAAATTTATCAACAAATGAAATAATCCTTAATCATTTCCTCGCTTCTCAAAAAACATGCAACTACACATGACTGGAGGATAGAATAACAAACGTAAGAAGCAGTACGCGATAGTTGGTAGTTCAAACTAGACCAAGATGGAAGGTTGAGATATGAGGTACACCCAAATGAAAAACAACATGCCACCTATAAACTTGCAACATTTCTAAGATGCAAATAGACATATCATACCAGTACGTGAAAGCTACTGCATAGGAATGCCTCTAAAACAAGCTCAAAATGTATGAGATGATGATATAGTAGACTCTTCTAAAGATAAATGACAAAGAAAACGGAAAATGATAAATTGCTTTTATTCGAATCGGCGTGCAAGCTTTATACTATAATAAGACCTGCAACTTATACTATAATAAAGTACCAACGCAGCAGCCAAGGATAGACAAAAATAAAACGATCGGTTAGTTTGCCAAGGATGGACTTGATAATCAAAATTACTATACCACTAAAAGGAAGAAGAATAAAAATTAAAGTAATTAAAGTTACTTCTTAAAAAAAGAAAATAACAAAGGGCAATATAAAAAAATTATAACAAATGGATTTGAGAAAAAATACCCCATAAGTTCCTTGTTTCAGCATCAATAGTAAGAATCTGGGAGCACAACAAGAAACTCCGGGAAGAGTCCTAAAAGTAATGCAACGAACAAAAAAGGGCCATGAAAAACAAGTTATTAGCTAAAAGTTTAATTAAAAATTCTGCAGCATTTATAAATTTAGAATTTTGGTGAGAATAGAAAAACTGTACAACTAAGATTTCCTACTTAAGTGAAAAACAAACTAACAAAAACAACCTACATAACATGTGCCCGCTTTCATTGTCCCACATCTAATAAATGGACATTTTAAAGGAAAAACATAGAAAGTTCATTGGGCAGTAAGCGTGCCGCATGTTTAAAATAATAGGAGAACCCATGTTATTAATACAAAACTTTTCATTGAATCGATGGAGGATCATTATGCATTTGCAGATGGTAAACTCACCAGATAATAAAAAAAAGAAATATAAATATAAATATATAGTTCATAAAATGATTACAGAATATTTAAAATAGTTAAATGATAAGTATATAAAGCCATTAAGTTAGTTAGCAGCAAATAGTATTATATTTATACTACAACTTTTAGCCTTAAAATGTTTAAAATATTGATTACCTACGTAGAGTTTTGAAACGTAAGTTTTTGTGGAATAAAAAAAAAAAAACACAATTCATGCTCGAATAGAAGCCTTGTTCTAATTAGTCATTTTTGAAATTAACCAAGTCAATTCTGAGCACGCTTTTGCTAGCTAGATTCTAGAGTGCAAAAATAAGCTTATTTTGATCCAAAATGACTCACTCATAATAGAATTTGAGCAAGTTGTCTTAGTTCTTGAAATATAATTTATTATTTCAAAACAAAATAGTATTTTTTTTCTGAGTGGTCTTCCAAAAAACTTGGAATTGATTTTCAACTTGAACCAAAATTTGAATAAGCTTGAGATCATCTAATTGAGGAAAATTGATGATCTTAAAGCAAGCAGCAAGCTGGGGGAAAAAGACAAATAACCTTGCAGAAAGTTCCAGATTAACGCAAACTATTATGAAAATGAAGTACAATATGAAAGAAAGAAGATGAAAGTTTAGAGAAGGTGTGTTCTAGGGATATTTCATTGAAAATCTTCTTGAAAGAAAGACTTTAGACACTTATACCCAAAAAACAAACCACAATGATTACAGTTGTCATCGATTTACCCAAATTAAGGACAAGTATCTTCTTATTGCAAACAAGCTTAACAACTTAAATAAATCAAATTTAAAACAACCTGATCAGGCCTACTTACTAGCAGCAAGCTATGTCATGATGCACTCATGTCGTGATAAGTCTCTGCATTCATATTGCGTATGTTTCAGCCTGCTGTTGGATTTAAGAATCATTGACATGGAGCTGCAGCTTTTTTTCGATCATGAATGTCACTGCATTACCATCATGGATTGGAATGGCCTTGTCCTCATGGCCGCAGGTTTGGCCAACATGCTAAATTGTTATCAACAATCCATGTTGCATTCTGTAGGTGGCAAGCATCCTATTATAGAGGTGCTGATTATGTGTCTGTTATCATAAAATAGATGGCCAGAATGAAGCATGTTGGATTGGGTGTAAGCCCGGGTGATTGGGTGATCGTTCACAGCTGCTTGGGAATGGGGTTGCACGTTAAAGATGTGTTTCTCTGTAATGTTTTAGCAAGGATACACAAAGAGTAGATTTTGAATGACATCATTAATTTTAGCCTGTAAGCAGCAAACCTATTCATTCCCGTGTAGCAAAAGTTCCATTAGGTTTCGAATATTGTTCATTGGATGGATGCTTTATCGGAACTATTGCAAAAATCACACTAATCTCCCACTAGAAGTTCAAAAATTGTTTCTTTATTATCAGTTTATTATTTTCACTGAGCTTCAGTAGTATTTTCAAAAGCACTAACTTTACATGCGACCTAAGGATTTATTGTTGCTTCAGATGCACAAAGCATAAAGAAGTGTTACTTTAACAAAACTAAAGCATTCATGATTTCAATGCTTGGAAGGGCCAAAATAGATTACACGATGGCGGACCAAACCAAAGGGTATCATTCCTTGATCGAGCTTGCCATATAGAACGAGATTCAGGTTATCTAATCTAAAACATTTGTAGAAGTCATAGTACGCGATAATTTTTTATCACGTATTCGGGTTTTCCATTGGCATAACGAAGCTGATTATTTTTAAAATGAGTTGATTGACCATTATCTATGTCATGCTTACTAGACCTTTTCAACGCATAGCTCAAGATTTCCATCATTTGCTAGTCCTAATCCATGTTTCATCAAAGGCAAAGTTAAAATTGGAGTTGAACCCCATGAAGGATATCAATAATTTGGCCACTTATTCTTTGTAACAGTGTTTGATTGATTATTCATTCTTTTGATGGATGATCGTGTATTGTCAACATGTAATGCGGAAAGAGTCGACAAGAGCAAAAATTGATAGGGGATGATTAAAAAATGGAAGCGCCAACAAACTCTAATATGGAATTGTGTTGAGAAAACAAATTAACCTTGTGTAAGTTTTAAGAATGAAAACGTATGATTTATAGGAAAACATAGAATAAAACCAAAAGATTAAGAGAGAAATTTAAAAAAGTTCTCGGTCTATAGGACATTCATTAAAACTTCTTGAAGGACCATCCCAACTCCCCCAAGATTATAGCTCTCATCAGTTTCATGGGAAAATTATGACAAAGATATACTATTACAAACAACCATGACAACTTAAGGAAAATCAAAGTTGTACACCCGTCAAGTAAGTTACACAGCAACTAACATCTCGTCTCATCTGCATTCATTGGATGTTCATTAGCCTGTCCACCTGCCCGTAGTTTTGCATCCATGTTGATATGTTTCCCCACCCGTTTTTGAATCAACGAGGCGGCGGTGCATCTTGTTTGTTATGTGCTTATTGCCGAATACCATCATGATGTGGGTTAGTATTCATAATCATTTTGTTAGGCTTGACTTTAAGCAACATGATGTTAGAGAGTTTTCCTCTAACATAGAAATATAAAAAACCTTCAAAGTACGCGGAAAATGATCCCAAATGTTTTATTTATGTAGCATATTAAAAATTATGGATTATATTTTCATATTTTACTATAATATATCTAAGGAATAAAAAAATTAAATTTAAAAGTAACAGGGTCATGTGTGTATATATACTACAAATTTAATTTGGCACAAAATAAATACATTTTTTTCTCAAGTTAAGGAATCTAGCTCTTGAATTCTAACATCTACTCAAAATGACTTGGGTCAATTGTGAATCAATTCAAAATTTAAAAACCAAGTTTGAGGGAGATTTCAAACTTTTTATCAAGAATAAAAATGTTATAAATTCTATGCAATCAAAATATACTTATTTTAAGCTAAATTACATTACAAAAATTTCTTTGTTTATATGCTTGAAGTTGAATCAGTAATAGTTTAAACTTCACCACTTTATAACTATCATATAAGATATTAATTTATCATTAAATAACCAAATGTAATTATTCTTATAAGGTTTTTATAGTCCGCAATTGGCAATCCAACTTGCACTTCCTCACGTTCGGATAATAAAAAAAGCTTACTATCCTTTAACAGTGCATTCACGTATTATTGAGGACGGGGAACTCAAAGGCACAATTTTCTACATTAAATAGCTGGCCATATTCATTCCTTACAATACAAAGCGAACACCGAGTAACTAACCTACAAGCTTATCAGAATGTTTCCTCGTCATCTCCACACCCGAGCGAAAGAAGCCTTCGAACGAGACCAACTGTAGATTTTTCTTTGTTGCTTCCTCCTCGCTGAACAGTAAAAAAAACATTATCTTCTAATACAGCCAACCATATACACATTGTAAATTTACATCCATTGCAAAAACTAGGACTAAAAAATAAGCAAACATTCAATATATATAATATATATATATATATATATATATATATAATATATATATATACTGCCTGAAAAAAAAAACTGTAAAGATAAATGTGGTACCACCTTCCAACGACCTTTGCTAGGGTTTGATGTTAGAGCAACGATCAATTTGCTCTTGGTGGCGTTCTCCCCGACTGACTTATATCTAACGATGAGCCAATTGCTCATTGATCGCGTCCAGAGACAGCAGGAGCCGTCTCAGGTTGGTGGATTTCATAAAACTGGATCCACCACCAGGAAGCCGAGTTGATCGGTGAGCCACCGCGGACCGCGACCGCCACCGCCACGTCCAGCTGCCAGTCGTAAGACAGCGTAAGGCATCGACGACGGCGTATGAACATCGACATCACCGACCAGGAAGAAAACAAGGACGGTATGGATGCCGGGAAAGAGGGAACCGGGGAATGGAATAGCGTTTCGAGGCACTGTGTTTAGTGTTGAGCGGAAAGACCGACTGGCCCGCGCCATCGACACGGCGAAAGCAGAGGCACCATCTCAGAAACGCGCGGCGAGAGAAGGAAGATATGGTAGAAAAACCTAATCTTGGGGGTGTTTGGTATCTGATTTATGGCGTGATTTAAGTCGGGTTTAGGTTTCTGTGCGGCATTAAACCGCTAAATCCAGCCAAACAATTTTTATGCACGCGTTATATCCCGGGATTGGATAAATCCCGGATTTACGGCTTAAATCCAGGATTTACTAAATCCCTAGGTTCGGCGGATTTAACGGGATTTAGACGAAGAAGCGCGCGAAAAATAGAAAGTTACCTTCACAGCCAGCGAGCTTCCGTTCTTAGGCGTCGAAGGAGCGAAGTCGAACAGCCACGAAGGAGCCGAAGCGACGCGTGCAATCTATACACCTGCAGCAACGAAGCCGAACAGCAACGATCAAAAGAGAAGATGAAAGGCACTAGACACCTCCATGTTATTATTGATTAACTTAATTAATATAATTTAAATTCTTTAGAATTAAGTAAATTAATTAAATAACTAGTTAGTGCATAAATTAATTATCTAATTTAACTTAATTGTATAATTAGCAATTAAATATTAATATAGATAACTTACTGAATATAACTTAAAATATATATTTTTAATTATATAATTAATAGTATAATTAATAATTAATGAGTACTTTGTACTTAACATGTTGTTAAATTTATAACACATTAATTTTTATTTTTAATTATACATTTATTTTTAAATTTATAGTTATTTTCTTCATATTTAAATCTTTAACTATCATAAATCTTGAAATATATTACTAAATAGTTTCTTATGATTTAAGATGATTTAACATTTGACATACCAAACTGTTTTTAGGATTTAACACATTTTGGATCTACTAAATTCATATTTACAGGATTTACTAAATCCCACTAAAGTTAAATCCCACTTGTTGTCAAACAAGTGGGATTACAAATGTCCTCTTTTTATAAAAAATTTAAATTTTTATTCTAATCCAATATTTTTATTTTTTAAAAAAATAATATTGAATTTATTGAATTCAAATTTATCTAGGGGCTACAAATGATCTTACTAGTAGGTCTACTTAGAGAGCAAATGAACCTATAAGCACAATTGGAGAGTATAAAGGAAAAAAGAAAAGTAGGGGATGACAAATATATGAGGCAAAAAGAAAATTCTCTACTAGTCGAAGAGACATTTCTGAAAATTTTCTTGTGTTATTACAAAACCTATTATCATTTATTTATAAAATATTAGAGGCTACAAAAGGGCTACATAACGAAAGATAGAAATACAATGCTACACCACACTTTATATTTGTGTCACCCTCTGATTGGTGGAAAAATTAGGTTGGAAGATTCATTTATGTGAATGAAAAAATACCGAAATAGTATAGGCAAGTGACGTAGAGGGCGAGCTCTTATGGTGGGTGACATGTTATTTACCGGTGCTAAGTTAGATGGGGGTTTTGTAGTGATGGGTTGGTTAGGAGTTATAATCTTGTACCAAGTCTTGAATCATTATATTAGAATAGGCAAGCAATCTAAGGAAGTCGAGGTCTAATGTAGTGGTGAGCACTAGCGGGATGGGTAGATGTCCTAGGTGAGAGCCTTCCTATAACAAAGCTTTGGCAAGGAAAGACAATATGGCTGATTCGGGAGAGTGTCGAAAGGATCTCCTCTTAAGGGTGAGTGCCCACGACCAGAACCTATGAGTAGTGGCGAAGTAAAAAAAAAAAATTCAACGAGGGCCTAAAATTATTTTGATAAACTTTCCCTCAAATGAAGCAAAAAAAAATGAACAAAGACTAGCCATAATTAATTTGTCCAAATTTACAAATCATTTGTAAATCAATAAATATCATTTACGGTATATTAAAATTTAAAAAATAAAGTGATTGATACGGCATCACAAAATTAGCTTGATCGGGCTCGAATCTCGAGGCAAAAGCTAGTTGGAAACTTCAAAAATTAATTTCGGGAGCACCCGAACTCCAATTTCAGCGTGCTTATAGTCAAACTGAGCGTCTCGGAAATATGAACCCAACGACACCAAGATCAACCCAATCCGAGCCCAAATGAGTCCGAATCAAGGACCCGAAGCGTTGTTGGAAGGTTCAAACCGCAATTTGAGTTTTCAAACTGTCTCCGATTTTAACGAGCTTATACTCGAATCGAGCGGCTCGACGAGACAAATCCAACAAGCCCAAGATCACAGAATTCCTACATCATTAAGGCCTCCAAATGTCCAACGAACGGTGCACGATCGAAGGGTTCAATATCGGGCGTCCATTCAAACCACTCCTTATTCTCCCATGATCTCACACCTATTTACGAGCTATGCCACTCCAGAAAAACTATAAATAGAGCCATCATTCTACACAAAGGGGACTCAAGTGAAGAGATAGAAGAAGAAGAGAAGGAGGAGAAGGAAGAAGCTTCTCCTCGACCACCGCCAGAGCTCTTTCCGCCGCCTGAAGACGTCGGAACTTTGCCGGATTTTCGAGAAAAGCCGGGAATTTGTATAACTTTGTAACTTTGTAAGAAGTTGATTGTAAATTGATCATCTTGATTTGTAAGAAGTATCAACATTTGTACTTCAAACAAATACTAGTGGAACTTTGCAACTGGGCGAGGCCCCGTGATTTTTTCCCTCTTTCGGGTTTTCCACGTAAAAACCTTGGTGTTCACTTCTCTTTTATGTTTGTGTGTTGAATACTCGTATAACGCTAGGACGCAAATTTATTAACTCTACCGTCGCGTATATTCTAGCACGCAACAGTTATTATACAAGCTTTTCTGATATTATTACTTTCAACTTCTATAATATTCATTTATTTATAAAATCTATGATATTTATAAATAGACTGGTTTGATTTTAAAATAAATATAGATAAAGCAAATAAAGCCGTCCCAAATGGAATCTTAGGCTCATTTGGGACAGCTTTTTTACTATTTTTAAACATTTTTAGTAAAAAAAGAATAATTAAAAATTATTTTATAAATCAATAAAAAAGTTATCTCAAACGGCACCTTAATCTCTCACCATCGTATTTTTATTTGGTACTACGTTCATGAGATTCTAATAATTTTTATCTTAAAGCATAGTCGCTAATTTCAGCAAGCATCCAATTTAATTTTCTAGCAGAGTCAACATAATAATCAGTGAATTATTTACTCATAATGCATAGATTAATCCTTTAAGTTTCACCATGAATGCTGCCTTTGAAGATTCAACAATGAATTTCGCCAAACAAAATGCATTTTCAATAGTTTAAATTATTATTATTTACTTCAAATGTAATTTTTTAAATATACAGCTAGGGGTGTCAAAACTGGGTCACGGGTCGGGTCGAACTGACCCGAGGTTCAAAAGGGTCAACCCTAACCCGACCCGGTTAGGTAAACGGGTCGAAAATGCCAACCCGAACCCGACCCGACGGGTTACCGGGTTGACCCGACCCGACCCGGATTTGGGTTCTGCCGGCGCCGAAATGGCGACAGGCGAGGGGACGGATGCGGTGCAGTGTGCGCGGGGCAGAGGGCTCAGTCAGCGCCGGGCGGGGACAGCAGGCCCCCCAGCAGGCAGCGAGCTGGAATCCAAAAAATTTAAATTAAATGGATTTTCAGGTTGACCCGGCAACCCGCCGGGTCAACCCGAATCCGACCCGTTTTTTCAAACGGGTTGAATATGAGAACCTGAACCCGACCCATTTTGAAATCGGGTCGGGTCCAACCCGGATTTTCGGGTCGGATTTTCGTGTCGTGTCAAATATTGACACCCCTATATACAGCTATATATTTGATCTGATAGGCCTCAAACACCTTTCTTTCTTCTTGTTCCCTTTCTCCCTCTTTCTTCTTTCTCAAACCATATCTCAACGGATTTTTCTTTAAATATGATTTATGGTGTTATCTTGATTGTAATCTATAACTGATGACTGGTTACTTCGACGGGCAGAGAGTCACAAGTTTTTATAGATTATTGAAAGATAAAAATACCACATTAAAGTTGAATGATTGACTGAAAAAACAAAACAACAACATATTAGAATTACATGATATTGATGCATACAGAATAACGGATAAATAATTGATGATTAAGGATAAATAAGATGTATAATTGATTCATGAAATTCTTATTCATGTTCATGCAATCATGCATATACAACTTACTTGATACATAACATATTGATGTGAGACCTACATGTTCATAATTCATTGTACTTATAGAAGTATAATATTGAATGATTGCAATGGATTAATTGATTATTATTGCAATTATTTTCTTGCGCATGTTATTGATTTATGGATTTCAGCGTAATAATTTTTGCTTTTTATTATTGATCATATTGATTCTTAGCATTGATGATTGATCATTGATATATTATTGAAATCTATTGATTGTAATTTTTTAAATTAACATGCATATTGATTTTTAAATCTTATATTGAAAGCTTTAGCGAGTTTTAAATTTTTGTTGGTCTTCGTAAGCTCATTATGTAGTTTCCTTGATTTCATGTCAGGAAAGGGATCATGACTCTAGTGAGCAAGATTGATTGAGATCTTCAAGTTTTTTTGTTGATATTTTGTATTTTGTTTATTCTTTTCGTAGCCAAGAGTTTCTAATAGATTATTAATTGTGAATGATCGATCTCCTGATTATTGTTAATGAGATTTTGGTGATAGAATATAATGAAAGATTTTGATGTATCAAGATGTTCATTATAACTTTTTTTTTTATTAAATCCGAGCTAATTTAAATATATTTTGATACAATTTATATCAAGATGTTCATTATAACTTTTTTTTATTAAATCCGAGCTAATTATTGGAACTGTTTGTATGACTGAGATTTAGGAATTTAAGGGGCTTTTAAATGTTTTATAAATGTTCTCATCTATTAAATAAAAGGCAATTCATCTAGCTGTTCTTACATGTATAGGTCATTTTATTAAAGGAAATTGCACAATAGTCCTTATAATTTAAATTATTTGTAACATAAGAAAACTTTAAAACAACACTTTCTTATTGCTTTTTAAAGCAAATTTTTAGTACAAAATTTTTAATTTTTTATTTAAAACTATTTTAAAAAGTAATAAGAAAGTCGTCCAAATGAAGCCACAGCTTAACTGTAAGATATTAGGCATAAAACTTAAATATTGCTTGCTGTACTGTTTGGATGGAAAATCACTTCCAATAATAGTAATTCGCTTTCTCCTGGCACAGTGGGAAAACCTTTGGGCATGTATAATTAGTTTGCATATAGTTGCTAGAAAAAAAAAAAATAATAATCATACTTAGAAGAAGCACAAGCTAACAGTTCATAAGAGCAGCTAAAACATCTCACAAATTTTTGAAATTGGGCATGTTGATTATGTATGACTTTGTGTAACTAAATATCTACAAAGCACTCAACCACTGTATGAACCAAGTGATATTGAGAACCTATAAAGAGTTGAGGGGCTTGTCCATGTTAATGTCCTGAATCAACATAATAGTAACTTCCCTGTGGCATGTTGAAAGCTACTTCCTCTATAGCCTAAGATCTCTAATGTCACCTACATTATTCTCATCTAGCTAACAGAAGGGCATGTCAGTCAAAGGAGATTGTTGCTGCAACATTCTAGGAGATAAAATTCTTCAATAGTAAGAGCATCTCCAACCGAAAATTCTATTTTTCACTCCAAAATATAATGAAACTAAAAAATGTTGTGATTCATCTCCAATCGAACTCCATTTTGTGGGATTCTGCGAAGGTAACCGTCTTTCTCCTCTTTGGCGCATTTCTTCGGCAAATCCGGTTGAGACAGAAAAATCGCATTGGTGAATAGTGCAACGCCACTATTGGCATCGCACTGTTCACCCGCAAGCAAATGACAGAAGATTTGGCCGAACAACGCTATAAGCATGTTTGACATTCGGTTGGAGATGCTCTTAGCATAGCAAGTAATAAATGGAAATAGGGCAAACTTTGTTGAACTTGATGTAACTAACAATGTATAATACACTAAGAGTTATTTAAAAACTTTAAGTTAGGGTAGAATCATTTAGCTTAGCTTGCTAATAGGACTTCCTGGCAAGAATGCTGCTAACCTATTATGAATCATTATGTCTATCAAATACAAAAAGTAAGGTGCTCATCAAATAATTGAACATATTAATGAAAATATGAAAATTAAAACTCCCATCTGCTACAATATTCGACACTATCTAACTTACCATCAGAGCTGACTTCTCCTCATCGTTTTATTGAGAGTTCTCCCTCTCCCAGACTCCCACTCTCCTCTCTCTCTCCTCCCTTCTTATCCCTTTCACCCTCCCCCCTCTCTCTCCTCCCTCCCTATACCTTCCCCCTTCCCTCTTATCCTTTCTTTTATCAAGCAAGCGGAGGTGCAAGGAACAAGGAGCAAGCATTATCCCTCTTCAGGCCAATGCTCTCTTGTCGGATGAAGAGACTTCTATAAATCAATAAGTATAAATATTAACAAGCCTCAAGAAATTTGAATCTGGAAAAAAACTATAAATCAAGCTCCATGTAACCCAATATCTACACCCCCAATCACAAAGTCAATATAAACCCTTCATTTTGCAAGTGTGCATATATAATATTAATTATATATTAATAACAAATTGAAGTCCCATGGACAATAAGTTATATGATGCTTATTTAAGTCAAATGAGACTGGACAAAATAAATATTACAAATTTCCAATATTGTAAGCCAAAATGAATTCAACAATTATGCTTAAATTCCACCTTGAACTTTAGTTTCCCAATTATTCATGCATCATTTCCCTAAAATTTACTAGTTCTTTGTTGTTACAAGAGGCATAGCAAACAAAAAAAAGGGGTACAAGAGAAATAATAGTAGGATTCAACAAAAAATACACATACTAACAGGTTTAAAAGGGCAGCCTAGGACTTACATTCCATAGATGTCCACGCACTTGTTATTCTTGTATCCTAATCATCATTTGCCTACATGCTATCTCATGAGAATAAATATATGTAAGAAACCTTTTCGGACACTATCTATTGAACCTCAGCAACTCTTAAGATGAATGAATTTGAAGATGCATATATTTAAGGTATCACTTTTAATTAAAATCTCTTCTACAATTTGTTAATTAGAATGTATGAATCAATGAGTAAATTAAGAAAACAAACAAACTTGACAAGCTCATTATAATGCCAGAATAAGTGCCACAAGATGGTAATATGTTAAAAACATTATCTAGTTAATGCATCAAGAGTAAAATACAAATGCCCAAAATTTAATGGCAGCAAAAAAATTAACATCAACAAATTTGAACCGTGAAAAGGCTGGAGTAGCTCTAGTGGAAGATAAGACTAGAGAGAGTCACCTTAGATGGTTTGTTCATATAAAACGGCGGCCTTCCGTTGACCCGATTAGGAAAGTGGAGGTATTAGATTTGACTTATGTTAAGAAAGGTAGAGGTAGACCTAAAAAGACTTGGTTAAAAATATTAGAAATGATCTTTCCTTGTGAAATTTAAACGAGAATTTGACTTTTAACATGACACAATGGAGAAAAAAGATTTATGTAGCTGACCCCATGTAATGGGACAAAGGCTTGATGTTGTTGTTGTTATTGTTGTAACAAATTTGAACACAATTATGTTAAAAATCAGTAAACTACAAGCTTAAGACACATGACAATCGTAGATATTTGAAGGTACGCAAGAAAAAACAATATGTGAAAAACTATATGTTTGAATTTGCAGATAAATGCAAACTAATAATAACATTAATACAGAAAAGGTTGTAAATAACATAAATTTTAGGACTTCTCTTTCTCCTCTTAGTTAAAAGAAGCTTAGGAACAGCTTAGAAGAAGCTCTAACTTTAAAAACAATCAACTTTAAAACATGCAAATACATATGCTGGCATACAAATCTCCAATAATAAGGCTCAGCATGCTTCATATTCCAGTCAAATTAAAGATGTGAACAAAAAAAAATGAAGGCATTAAAATTCATAATCAAAATAAAATGCTCCAAACGTTTGCATCTGCTACATGGTGACCAAAGGTGAAAGATTTAAATTAGGAACTTTCTTAGATGTCGGCCCCCAATTCATTAAAACCTAAACAACATCCCTACCCATCTTTTATAAGAGACTGGATACATGGTTTTAAAGCGCCTAGGTGGTTAGCTGGCTCCCCAATCCAGGCCGGGGTAAGTCCAGATTTGCACTTCATTAGTTAGGTTCGGGTCGCTACTTTGTAGTACCCAAATTAGATTTAGGTTTTGAGGCAGATTCTTTTTAGATATTAAGTCCTCGCCCTACGGGAATATAATCCCAAATTTCTAATAAAATGTCAAACTTAAACATAAAATTTTCTCTTAAAATGTAAAGCCCAACATAGGATAGACAACCTCCAACATAGGATAGACTGAGGTTGTATCTGAGCTTCTCAGAATCCGACACCTCCTACTTTTCCTCCTTTGACTCGCTAATAAATGTTCAACATTGAGCTTTCACCTTGGAAAATTCCTACTTCTGTTCCTTGTCTTTTACTTTGAAGTCAAAAGGGTATGAAATCACTGCTTTAATCGAGAGTTTTCTTAGGAGCATTCCTCCTAGGATATAATTAACTATAGAAGCTTGCTCCTATAGGGATTTGAGAACCCCAAACTAAAATAAATCTTGTTTTATTTGTATAAAATAAGGGAAGAATCTTTGGGAACGTAGATATTTTTAAAACCTCATTTCTAATTTTGCATAGACTTGTAGAATGTTATTATTATCTTTTCAGATAATATAATATTATACTTGTTATATTCAACTTTAGAAATAAGAAATTTTATAAAACTCATTCTAGCTTTTGGATATCTTGAAGAATGTTATGTTCATCTTTTAAGATGATATAATATTCTTATTATCATATCTAAATAAAAGAATGTATAAACTTTTTTCAAAAAAAATGTATTTCTATCTTTAAACATATTCTATAGAATTTCATATTTATCTTTTGAGATGATATGTTATTCTTTGAAATGTTTGATTATAGAAATATCAATTTTCAAAACCCTATTCTGATATTGAATCCATTATAGAATATTGTGTCAGCCTCTCGAGACCGTACTTTATTCTCAATGTAGTATTCAATTACAAAATAGGAGAAAATCAAATCTGCGTGGTGAGACAATTTTTTTCCCACCAAGATCATCTAGATCTAACTGGTCAAAGGGATTGATTTCATTATCACCTTGCCAGTAAGCTGATTAGCATTATAGGGATCTTACTGACCAATGAAGTTGGTGAGGTCAATACTTAAATGAAGACTACATATGGGGAACCTGTCGACACCCTAGGATGAAGACCAAGGTGGAGGCTAAGGCCCTGGTGGGAGCTAGTGGCGAGTAGAGGTGCTGAACCAATTCTTACTTAGAAGGTGAACTCATCTATGGGTTTCGCATTGGTGACGGAGGAGGATAACGAGTCACTCTCACAAGGGTTGAGGAGGCAATTTTTATTGGAAAGGTCTTGCAGGTGGGTTCGAAAGACATCACCCCCATTGGTGAGCGTGTGGTTTAAAAATAACATTATTAAGAAAGATGATACCCACCATACGAGAGCTTGTAGTTTACATTTCCTTAAACAAGCTATTGTAGTGTTTGCCTAGTGAGCGGGACATAAAGGCCCAAATTAGCGGGTGATCTCTGACCTTTATAGAGGGATCATCTTATGAGATCGACTTCTAACTGTACCCCTTAGATTCCCGGATATGCACCCTGTTGAGCTTTTAATGTTGACTATATGGGTGGCAACCATGGTGAAGTCTACGGTTGTCGTACTCAAACCCGAAATTCCATTCGGGAACCTCCATGCATCATGTGAGGGATAGAAGGTTGGTCGCCACGCCTAAGGCTCCAAAGAGAAGAGGTGGGGCGGCGGGTAGGAGCAGGGATGGGAGGCCGGCGGTTGGTGTGGAGGGGAGGAGGGATGGGTGCAGGAAATAAAATAAAACTGAGAGAAATTTCAGGTTTTGGGAAGTTTTGGAGGGGAAATTTGAATTCCCAAGAGAGAGCAATTAATTCCTTAATGGGGAATTAATGGGGAAGAGAGAGGGGGAGGCCGGCGGTATAGGATTAGGGAGAGGAGGAGAATAAACTGAAATATTTCAGTTTTTGTTATGATAGGAGGGAAAATTAATGACTCCTAATTTGAATTTTAAATTATAAATTAGGAGCATTAATGAAATAATTAAAGGGGGGAGCATCATGGGGCCGGCGGCATGGTTGAGGAGGGAGAGAAATTTGTGGAGGGGGAAAGGGGGATTTAGTGCTTGATTGGATGACGTGGCAAGAATTTTAAAACTCCAAACTAAATTGATTTGAAATTTTTTTACTCATGAAGACTTTCCATTTTTGGATTTCCAAATTAGGAAATATTTCAAATTTTGAAATTTCAAATCTCTAATTTGAGGTTGGGAACGAAATATGGGATGATGCGTATGAGAGGTGTTTGCCGGCGAGGTGGTGGGCGGCGGGATGGAGCTAGGCCGGCAGTAGGGAAATTCCTAGGGGCCGGCGGCAAGAGCAAGGGGAAGGGAAATTGGAGGAATTCTCTAGTGGGAAGAATATCATGCAAAAGCAAAATAAATAAAACGAGATAACTAGAGAACTCACTAAGAGATCTCAAGGGGAAGCACTCACCAAGAGAACTTCATGCACTCACAAAGAGAACAAACATGGGAGATTTCATTCATTCAACAATAATCCAAATACAATGATACAAGCCTTATATATAGGCTGACAAAAATAAAAAGCATAAAGTCGAAAACGTCCTTGGGCTACAATAAGTGCTACATCCCTCATAGGGGTACAAATGGAAACATGAAATAAACTAATGAAAAAAAAAAAGAACTAAAGCATCACAAATAAAGGCTCTGAATCAGGGTCGTCGATCGTCGTCCCCGGTGATGGTACACATGTCGAAATCTGATGCCCTCATCACACCTTTACATCATAGTCATATATGTTTATTTCTATTGCATCCTCTAGATCTAAGTATTCTAGCGTGAGAAAAAGAGTTAATAACATGAGGAAAAATACAATCAACCCTTTCCAAGCCCCATCATCATCTCTGAACCACAACTTGCAAGTTCAGTTACCACCAGATACTCAGAACTCGCATCAAGTTACCAACTAGCAGCTATACACAGATCATACCACTAATGAAGGCTAAACTCCAAGGAGCCGGAAGCTCCTAGAACGAGGCTATTCTCAAACCCCACATGTTTTTTATTCAAGTTCAGGCTTCAACGACAAGGCAACACTACTAGATCTAGGATCCATCAAGCTTTTTGTGCCCCACTGAGCTCTTGATCTTGACTATTAACCTTAAAGCAAGAAACTAAACCTTGCACCAAGAACATATGAATAGGTGCAACAGCATTCAATCCAACAAGGTTGAAGCAACCATTGTGGAGAGCTTGGAATAACCTTTGGTGCCAATGATCTCATGGCATAGGTAAATGATGAGGACATCGCTCCGAGATTCCAACATGTGTACCAGGAATAGTCCTCTCAGACTGTCCATCTGTCTGAGGATGAAAGGCTGTACTGAAATGCAGTTTCGTACCCAAGCCTTGCTGAATGCCCTTCCAAAGTCTGGAAGTAAATCGTCCGTCTCGGTCAGAAACAATCACTTTAGGCACACCATGCAATCTGACTATCTCCTTCACATATATCTGTGCCAAACGATCCACCGGATCGGTTTGCCTGATCGGAAGAAAATGGGCGGACTTCGTCAGTCGATCTACAACCACCCAAATGGCGTCGTGCCCTTGTCTAGATCGAGGAAAACCCATCGCAAAGTCCATCGTTATCTCCTCCCACTTCCACTCAGGTATAGACAATGACTGCAACAGTCCACCTGGTCACTGATGCTCTGCCTTCACCAACTGACAGGCCTCGCATCTCGATACAAACTCAACTACGTCCTTTTTCATTCCAGGCCACCAGAATAAAAGTTTCATGTCAGCATACATCTTACTACCACCTAGATGTACAGTGTAGCCTGAATGGTGAGATTCATACAAAATCTCCTGCCTCAAATCCCCAAACACAGGTACCCACAACCTGTTCTTATAGAAAATAGCACCAGAATCAGAAATTCGAAGTTCAGGAGTCTTAC
>NW_021319758.1:271483-290867 GCF_001605985.2 Dendrobium catenatum | reverse complement strand
CACTGCAGCTAACTCCAGATCATGTGTCGGGTAATTCTTCTCATGTGGTTTCAACTGTCTAGAAGCATAAGAAATTACCTGACCATGCTGCATCAGGACACATCCCAGTCCTTTCAGTGAAGCATCACTGAACACCTGAAAACCTTCCGTACCTGATGGAAGTGCTAACACTGGAGCTGAAGTCAAACAATCCTTCAATTGCTGAAAACTCGCCTCACACTTCGGTGTCCAAACAAAAGGTACTGACTTCTGAGTCAGTCTCGTCAGAGGCGTCGAAATCTGTGAAAATCCCTTCACAAATTTCCTGTAATATCCGGCCATGCCCAAGAAACTACGTACCTCAAATACCGTAGTCGGCCTTGGCCAATCAGCAACTGCCTGAATCTTCTGGGGATCAATAGAAATACCTTCTCCGCTAATCACATGCCCCAGAAAAGAGATGCTCTTTAGCCAGAATTCGCACTTGGAGAATTTGGCATACAACTGATGCCGTCTCAGAGTCTCCAACACAATACTCAAGTGTCTGGCATGATCATCCTCAGAAGCAGAATATACCAGAATATCATCGATGAAGACGATCACAAACTGATCCAAATACTCTATGAATACTCGGTTCATCAGATCCTTGAAAATCGCAGGCGCATTGGTTACCCCAAAAGGCATAACCAAGAACTCGTAGTGCCCGTACCGAGTACTGAAAGCTGTCTTCACCACATCAGCTTCCTTCACCTTCACCTGATAGTATCCGGATCGCAAATCAATCTTTAAAAATACTGAAGATCCGGAAAGCTGATCAAATAAGTCGTCAATCCGAGGCAAAGGATACTTGTTCTTGATCATGACTTTGTTCAAATCTCTATAATCCACACGCATACGAAGTGTCCCATCCTTCTTCTTCACAAACAAAATAGGTGCTCCCCAAGGAGAAACACTAGAACGGACAAAGCCTCTATCAACCAACTCCTGAAGTTGAACTTTCAACTCAGAAAGTTCTTTCGGTGCCATCCTGTACAGAGCTTTTGATGTCGGAGCGATACCTGGAAAAACATCGATAGAGAACTCCACATCTTTATCCAGAGGTAAACCAACCAACTCCTCTAGAAAAACATCAGCAAACTCCCGTACCACTGGGATCTCAGAAACAGAACCAACCTCCAGGTTCAGATCCCGCACCGAAGCCAAAAAGACTGGGCATCCCTTCTTCCACATTCTGCTCACCTCCAACACAGAAATCAGACTGGAGAGAATACCTCGTAAGCCCTGAAATACACATCTCTCTCCAGCTATAAGCAAGTTCACTTGCTTCTTCAGACAATCAATCTGAGCCTCATACAGACTCAGACAATCCATGCCCAAAATCATATCATAAGAAGAAATCGGCAATAAAATCAAACTTGATTTCCATTTCTTGCCAGAAATGTCGATCTCACAAACACAAAACTTCCGAGCAATCAAATTACTTCCAGCCGACAAAATCACGGAAAGAGAAACCGGAAGTAAAATGAAATCCAAACGTAAAGCCTCAAAACACTGTTCGGACAGAAAAGAGTGACTAGCTCCAAAGTCAAACAAAACACGATAGAGCTGATCATAAATGTAAATCGTACCTGTCACAACATCTGGAGCATCACGAGCCTCCTGCTGACTCAGGCTGTAAACTCGTGGCTGAACTGGAGCTGAAGTAACAGAACTACTCGGCTCCCTCTGAACAGTAGGTGGTCTCCGTGGTACAGAACTAGAATCACCACCTCTACCAAAAAAATCCCTCAGGGCGTGGAGGAACAGTCCTCGGTCTTCCTGAAGCTGAACTGGCAGGTCTTACAAAGCCCTCTGATCGGAACTCAGAACCCCTATCAAATCCAGTCTGTGGACACTCTGCAATCCTATGTCCTGGCTGACCACATTTGAAGCACAGACCAGCCATCCTGTAGCACTGGCCAAAATGTCGGCGTCCACAACTCTGGCACACAGGTGCCCCACTCATAGATCCAGAACTCGTCGTACTGGTAATAGTACCAGACGACCCTCCACTCCTCCTAGAGTCACTCGATCCAGAACCAGCTACAAATTTCCTCTTCCCAGAGGAACCACTGCCTGAAGCCTCGCCTCCAAATCTTTTCCTACTAGCAGTCCACCGCTGTTGAGTAGCTATTAGGTCATTTTCTATCAAACGAGCTCACTCCACAAGCTCAAAAAAGTCAGTAATGCGGAACGGTATCAGGGGTTGTCTCAGAGTATCTCGTAATCCCCTCAGAAACCTGTAGCACCTCTCAGTAGAGGTACTAACCAGCTGCGGAGCATACCTGGCTAATGCAGTAAACTCAGCCTCGTACTGCATCACCGTCTTACTCCCCTGAATAAGTCTCAGAAAACTCTCCTGCATTTACTGCTGTGCAGAAGGGGGAACAAACCAGTTTCGGAATACCTCAGTGAACTCTTCCCAAGTAATCAAAGAGTTCAATCTACCCTGAAATCTGGCCTCCTGCTGGCCAACCCACCAATGCTCAGCCTCACCATCTAACAAAAATACTGTCAACAGTACCTTCCTGTCTGACGGACACTGCATTCCGTCGAAGGTCTTCTCCAATCTCCTCAACCACTCCTCAGCAGCTCTGGGCTCAACAGCGCCCTCAAACCTCAGAGGTTTCAACCTCAGAAACATCTGGAGATGTCTATCAATATCATCAGATCTGACAGTAGAAGCTCTGCTCTGAGTCTCGCTCATCATCTGAGCAACAAGTGTAGCAAACTGAGACAGTGTATCAGCACCGGCCACTGGAGCTATACTCCCCACTGGTACTGCCTGATCGGCACTCTGACCGTCTGTCATGTCTGGTTCTGACTGATCCATACAGAAAATCCAAAAAAATCCGGAAAACTATCACAAAAACAACATAATAAAAAGCCGAACAAACCAAAACTACCCCAGACAGACTCACTACAGATCACTTCCTATAGATATGTCTTACACAATCCAAATTCCAAAACCTGGCTCTGATACCACTCAAATTGTCACGACCCGACCCGATCCAGAACGGATCCCGCTCGCACCGGGCCACGACAGGTCAAACAGACAAACTAACCAGGATCTAGCTTTGGAATTTGCTTCAGAACTGATTCTTCCAAACATTTTAAACACAAACAGACACACTGAGCTACTATAAAATATCAAATGCAGCGAAACAAAGTATCTATATTTTTCTTTCTTTTTCTCAAAACAATCATCTACAACTATATATCATGGCTCAGACAAAAAGGAACAGAGCAGAAGAGTCATGTCTGTACAAAAATCAAAAGTACAAAATAATACCTACAAATCAGACTCTGAACTCTAGACCTCCTTCCCTTTCCTAGAACCTGAAAACCACCAGAAAATAAGGGTGAGCTCAACAGCTCAGCAAAGCGATAAACCTCCAATCAAAACTTTCAGAATCCAAAACAAAACCAAACACTTCAAACCAAATCCGTACAGAAACCAGAACAGAATCAGACAGATATCAAAATCATACAGAACAGAATGAAACATATCAAATCAGAACAGATACGGACATATATCGAATCAGAATCAGACTTGCTTACATAACATATACGGAAATCAGAAGTCCTTTCAAATCAGATATCAGATATTTAATTAATAGCTAAATTTCCTGACACTGACAGAATCTCTATGGATTCCGACCCCTTATGGCTCCCTTTGTGCTCACGGCACCAGACAGATGTGCTTATAGCACCAGAACAGATTTCATCGGATCCGGAACAGAACTAATTTCAGATTTCAGATTGAGCTCATTTCAGATTTCTCAGACATTAACCGAATCTCTTAGGATCCAGGCCACTTATAACTCCCTTTTTATAGCATATACAGATAGCATATCAATTCAGAAGAAATCCGTACAAAATCAGAAATCACACGAAAATCGGGCAGCACAACGGCTGTATACGGAATTTACACAATTTTCCTGAAAAATCACAGAATACCAAATTTGTACAGAATATAGATAACAACATTGCAAGACTTTAATTCTATTGCTCAGACAATTTTAGACTACACAGAAAAATACAGTCGACGGAAAACATCGTCAAATCAAAACTACCCGGACAAAAATCTCCAAAAAATAATCAAAATGTGCACACTCAGCACGTCAACAACATACGGAAAATTACGCGGTAAAAACTGAACCAGACGAAAAATACGGACGAAAATCACTAACAAAAATCAATTCCGGACAGATAATACCGCCACACACGACGTTTCTGAAAATTGAGAAAGGCGGATTGTGCCTTACCTTGCGTATAACAATTTCTTGAACTCTCACAACGGACGAAAACAGACCGGCGTCGCCCGAAAATCAACTTTTCCTTCTTTTCCTTCATTTTTCTCTCTCCTGGACTTTTTCTCTCTCTTCAAAATATCTCATTTCTATATATATCCAGACTGATCGTCCCGGACGATTGCACTTTGTCCTGGACGATCCATGCTCAGGAAAAGTTCGTCCAGACGAAAATTAATTATCGTCCCCTGACGACCGGGCTCTGGAAAATTTTTATCCAGACGATCCAAATTTTGTCCAGATGAACCATTCAGGCAAACATGTTTTCCTGCACAACCTGTACCGATCGTCCCGGACGATCTGACTTCGTCCGGACGAACCTGGGAGCAAATTGGTCTTTACAAAGTTTGGGTTCGATGTATTCCTAAAGTCATTTAGGATCCATTGAAATGACATTTAGAGAATATTTCAAAGGTTGATAAGTCAAATCAAATTGAGTTTAGGCCAAAAGTCCAAAAATTCTCCTTTAAGGGCATTTTGGTCATTTTGGTCTCAAGTCAATTATGGGTCAAATTGAATCTAAAAAGATATGAATTATTGCTTAACAAGTCAATATCAATGTATTAGGAGGGATCAAAAGATTTGGAGGGGGCTCCAAAGTCAAATTCCACTAAGTGAAAGGCTTAGTAGCATGGATTATAAATATTCGAAGGTTTTGTAACATTTGGAGTTTGATTAAGTTTAAGGGGTTAGAGTACTCCAAATGGGTTCAAATTTAGAGGGTTGACACTAGAGACATGTCACATCAATGTGAAATTGACAGACCCTGAATCAAATGCCAAAAGACTGGGTTTCAAGGTGATGGAAAAAAATCACCTAGAAAGGGCTTTATGACCTAAGTCTTCAGCCTAAGAGTTCTGGGTTTGGATTGAGTTAAGATTTGGATTGAGCCTAAGGGCTAGGAACTAGGAAGATCCTAGGATCTAGGACTCAGGGAGGAGTTAAGAGTGACCTCATACAAAAATGAGGCCAACATAAGCTAATCAAGAAAAAGGATCTGAAATGCTATGGTTGCATCCTAATTTATTTGTGTGATTTGATATTTGAGTTTTGAAATGTCGAGGATGACATATTTATAGTAGGGGGGAGTTGTGACGACTCAAAGTTCAGCATTTGTTCCACCTGTTTGGACCTGAATTGAAAAAGGTAAAAATATTTAAAGTTTTGTGTTTTAACCCATTTGCATATGTTTGGAAGAGTTTTGGTGTATGAAAATAGCTTGTATGTGTTCTAGAATGAGTCCCAAGGATTTGAAGTGCATTTTGGCAAAAAAAAAATCTATAATTTTATTATTTGAGTGTCTAGGTATTGGGCGCTTGAGCGTAGCAGCGCTACAACAACACTAATATGCCAAACAATGACATTTCAATGCTGGACTCTTGAATTTAAAAAAATGAACTAGCATCGTAGTCCTGGAGTGTCACTAACTGCACTTTAAATATAAATAAGATCGATTGTTCTCTTCATTTGTTCGATTGTTGGCATCCATGAGGAGAGAGAAGGAGAAAATTTTAGAAAAGAAGAAAAAGATTTTTTGTCCACTTTGAGTCATTTTTAGATTTCAACCCAATTCAAAAAGTTATCCATATCAAGATATGTTGTATTGTGTCTATCTCAGTTTTCAAAAACAAAGTTTTTCTGAATTTTTTTTATTAAATTTTTATTTTGTTGCAAAAAATGAGGATAATTTTATACTAGTAAAACTTTTACAGTGTAATTTTTTGTATGTTTTAGGGGTTAAGATTCTGAATATTTTTTGAAAATTTTGCTCTGGTTATTTTGAAAATTATGCAATTTTTATTGAATAGAAAATAATTTAGACTCTACAAAGTAATGTTGTAGTGTGATTAAAATCTTAAAATGATGTTATTTACAATCTCTGATAATTTGGTTATATTTTAAAATTATGAATTTTTTATTCAGTAGAACTTTTTATTATTAACCGTTATATAAAGTTGTGCAATTATGAAACATGTTCAATTACACTATAATTGATATAATATGATGAAATATGTGCTTATGTGATTAAAAAATATATTCTAATAGATATAAGTGGCTAGAATCCTTTGATATTATATTTGTAACATTGAATTTGGTGTCTATAAGATATGTTATGGTAGCTAAAAAGCCAAATTCTTGTGTTTATAAGCCATATTATGGGGCCCATTGGCATTTTCTGGTGCTATAAGCACAAATGAAGTCATAAGAAACCAGAATCTTTTGAGATTTTTTATGGGACTGGGAACTATTTTATTATGTTCTATGATTTGAATTTTTATTTCTTTGTACAACATCTCAACTCTTAATTACAGAGATATTATTTTCTTTGGCCTAAGAGCCTCATGATTTTAGCATGTTGGTGTAACTTTTAGGAGGTCACCCATCCCAGGATTTCTCTGGAATGAGTACACATAACTATAGAGTTTCTTAATGAAATTCCAACAATTACAAAAAAAGGCATCTCAATGTTTAAGATTTTAACTTCTCTTTGTTTAAGGAGTTCCATAATCTCCCACACCTAAATAATTGGCACATGTAATATATTTACCCTAGAATCATCCATCAAGAAGATAGGATTCTAGACGTGGCCCGTATAAGTTCATGTGGTGACTCCCATCATATTGCACTTTATTCTTACAGGATTCAATAGGTGGTTGTCATAGCTTAGCATGTTATCTTGTATGGTACTTAGTTCCCATCTTCCAGCTAGTGTATGTCTTTGATACCATTTGTAATAGCCCAAATACTTTATTAGTAAGATATTGTACTTTGGCCTAAGAGCCTCATGATTTTATCATATTTGTATAACTTCTCAGGAGGTCACTCATCCCAAGATTTGTTTGGGATGAGCACGCTTAACTATAATTTTTTTTATAAAATTCTGACCATTACATCAAAAGGAAAACTCAATATTTAAGAGTTTAATTTCTTTTTACTTGAGAAGTTTCACAATTTGATTGCTCAGTATTATTATTTGAGTCTTTAGAATACTGACATGTTTTTATTACTTTACTAAACACTGTGATTTATTATACTGCATTTAATTGCTTTTAAATTTTTTTAAAAATATTAAAAAAAGAAATTTAGATTGGTGATTGTGGCCCACTGAGCTGTTGTAACTCATTGTGGTTTTGCATTATGCTTTTAAGATCTAAGAAATAGCCAACTTTTTAATTAGTAGTTTTAGGATTAAGATTTGACTATATTATTATTTCTCTGTTTTGATTTTTGTATAATCATGGCTAGCTTTTATTTTTTTATGTTCTATATTATGTATGCATGTATTATAGTGTAGATCTTGTATATACCAGTTTGATGAAGTAAAAAAGAATTTTTTTGGATGAGTTTATTTTTAGTTGCTACATAGAAGACAGTTTGTTTTAAAGTTTAGCTTGGAAGATGAAATCTGAAGCATTTTCAAAATTAGATCTTAGGATTTATCTGTCATTGTTCAACACGATAATAATCATACTTAGTTAAGTTATAACAGAATACTCATGATTCCATGAAACACAAAGCTCTCGACACTCTGATATAGAGTTTCTTTTCTTCTACAAACAATCAATCTGAGTCTTATACCAACTCATCTTGTCCATACCAAAACTGAAATCAAACATAAAAATATGCACAAAGAAAATCAAATTAGTTCTCTAAATTATTTAAAAAAAAATCCTACTAACTATCATATTATCTCCCATAGACAAAACTACATATAAGGAAATAGGTAATAATGTGGAAGGCAAACTGGAAGAATCAAAATACTATTTTGACATAAATGCTTATCTACCTCGAGAATTGAATAAAATATGATAAGGAGATGTGAAAATATAAGTCGTATCATGATTTTATTATAGCTAAATAAATAAAACTCCCAGCACCTCTCAAACCTCTATAATACCGATCTCATGCAAAAGGACTAGCACTCTTACTACCAGAAAACCCAAAATGTGATTGGAATGGTACTGTCCTTGGCCCACCCACTATCGGTGCCCCTAGAGCCTTTAGTTATTTGATCAAAATGTCTATCATATCCTCAAGTAGACACTCAACACTATCAAGGGATTCAATATCGGCCGTTCATCCAACCACTCTCCATTTACCCCTGATCTCTCACTTATTTTCGGGACATGTCACTCCAGAAATCTATAAATAGACCCCTCATTTCTCTTGAGAGGGGGCCCAAGCAAGAAGAAGCAAGAAGAAAGAGGACGAGAAGAGAAGAATAAGAGGGAAGAAACTTAGTGTCTCTAGTGAATGATGCACCCTATCTTTTTATTTGTGTGTGCTGGATCTTCGTACAATTCTAAGACATTAAACTTTATATTTCTCCACCATCGTGAATACTCAAGGATGCAACATATATAATTAAAATTTGTTGAGGACAGTTCTCTAAGTTAGAGGAAGTATTTTTTTGCTAATGTTTTATAGCTATTTTTTAAATGTTTTTTTATAAAGGAAGTTTTTTTTCTACCAAAGTAGCAAAATTAATTTTCCTATGCTACCAAAGTTTTTTTTTAATGTAAATTGTTTATTATTTTATATTTAATATTCTACCTTCTTAAATAATAATTAAAAAATAAAATTATCTATGCCAGTCCCAAGCCTTGATGTAAGAAGTTGAGGGAAAAAAATAATTTAGCCCCCCCTAAATATATTTTCTAGCTCCACCATCGCTCAACGTCCAGTAGAAATACATCTAATGCAACACTCCTTTTAAGAGGATAATATATCACATCTAATGTCTTCTCTATCCTCATCTGGCAATCCTTAACTGTCCAATACCTCAGAAATTCTACAAATACATTTTGTATGTCATCAAATTGGAAACCAGAAACTCGTATATAAGCATTAATTATTAGCTGTGCTACCAGACCTATAATCTAAGAAATTATATCATAACTAATCATTAGAGTTATGCCTTGAACCTGATCTTCCTGACTAGAGCTCTAGCTGTTAGTAATATTTGGATTTGGTTGATCCATCTTAAAAATACTGAACACAGTTATATGTGACACATGCATATAAAAATAAAATAAAATGAGCATGCAAAACTACCATGAATTATCTCACTCTTGTGTAGATTAAATCATATAGCTCTGTTATGATTCGATTCAACAACCGACATTCTAATACCAAAAAGCTTATACCTACTCGGCTCGATATGACCCGATACCACATAGGTAATGCCATGCCCGATCATGGCAAGAACTAGAAAATAATCCTAAGATTCAGTTGGCGAAGTGCTTTAAAAAACTAAAATTCTAATTCATACAACACAAAGCAACTATTGAATACAATATAAATAAGATAGATTAAATCTAGAAAATATTTTTTTCTATATATCATTAAAAAATACATATAAAATCTGATATATATCTACAACAATGTTTGGTAATTGAAAGTATAACAAAAATATAAAAGCCAAGCTCATAAAAATAAACTAGTAAAAAATGTATACCTACAACATATATCAAAGCCTGATATCAAAACTACTAAGCTCACTCTATACCCCTTTTCCTGACCTGAAAATAGAAGCAAAAGGAATAATGCTCTAACACAACTCAATAATCTATCATAGCCTAAAATATGAATCAATAACTTCAATCGCAAAGTTAAAAATGCTGAAATAATAAATTGAAGCACTGTACAACAAGCAAAAACTGAAATATGTACTAATATTAAATGCATTTAAGTAACTAATAAAATTATACTGAAATTGATTGAAATATAATTAAATATTTTATAGTAATTATCTGAATGACTATTAGGCCCCAGTTTTTTCATATATAACAAATAAAAGAATCTATTTTTGCCACCAATAGAATCTCTTCTTAATATACATTGCCCTCAAGCTCCACAATTTACAATACATAACAAATAATAAAATCTCTCCTCATTACCAACAAAATTCCTTCTCTTCATTATTCAAATATATCAATCACAAATATTAAATATAGAGTGAATTGTACACTACTAAAGCAACAACAATATTATTGTTTAATTTTATAAAAATTCTCTAATGTATATCAAATAATTTCCTACCTAGTGTTCTACATTTTGTCATAACTAAGTTTTCATAATTCTATCACATTATCAGAGATTGTGTATAACATCTTTCTAAGGCTATAATTGATTTAAATTATCATTTTTAGATGTTAAAATGAATTTTTGAATTGATAAAAATAACAACTTTTCAAAATCATCTCGCAAAAAATCTTAAATAAATATTCAAAATGATCAAAACAGTCATACCAATAACATATCAGAAGTTGTATGGATAAAAGTTATCAAAATTCGATAAAACTGCATTTTTTGTAAAATCAAATTATAAATTTGATAAAAAAAAATCTTAAAACCACTGAATTATTGAAAATTAAGATAGACAAAACATAACCTTCCTTGAGATGAATAAATTTTTCAGCTGGATCAACTGACAAAAAATGACTCAATGACCTCAAAAACCTAATTCTCTCTCCTCTCTTTTCATTTTAATATCTATTTTGCATTCTTTATTGCATTGGAACAAATGGGAAAATGGAATTATGTGAAGTTTATAAGTGGAAATAGATTTTTCTATAAAAAAAATAATTAAAGGACATTAATAATAATTATAATTATTTAATTTTTAATGTAAATTCATATGAATCTTTTTGTATCTTCTAATTCGAGTATCCAAAAATTTTAAGTTAGCTAGGCATGCATAGAAGATTTTAGGGAAATCATTTTGTAAAATGGATACCTAACAGTCCTAGAAGACCCACCTATACTAACATTTATTAATTTCTTAAGAAATTTCAATTAAATAAGAAGCTTCTTATTTTCAAATATATAATACCTATAAAATTAAAAAATATATATTATAGTTAGAGCACAATAATATGCATATTCTAAAAAAATTGGACTTTTAACGACTCCTGAAATACTATTTAATTGTTAAGGGTTTTTACACGACAGTTGAATTGATAGCAAATTGATAGAGTAGTTTCTCATATAATTTTATTTATGTGGCTCGTGCAAATAATCCAATTATTATTAACAACTTTAAGAAATATTGCTGCTTGTGGGTCAAGGCAAGCAAAAAGATGAAGCAATTAATAAGCAAAGAAGATGTGACCCGTCTTTAAATAACAACATTCTAAATAGCTCCATTAGGGTCAAATTGTTCCAGTTGTTTCTAAAGCCACTAGTTGCCTCTCAAAGCATAAATTTACCTTCCATCCACCAACCTACAAAATGTTAACCAACTTCTGTTGATCGACGTTCTACTCCCAATGCATTTCAACAACAATCTTTCAAAACTAACATGCCAATAATATCGGCCAAAATTGACATATACTCATCAAGGTGCTTGAATTGGCAATGGATCAATCTTCTTATACCTTGTAATTGGCAGACATGATCCTTTTGAGCTCAAGCGCAACGCCTATAGTTAAATCGATGAAACTAGGCAATAAAGAGACAAGCAAGGCGTGTTTGGACCTCCCTAAATGACATCTTTAATTAGGTCTTAAGCACGAGTAGGGAAATCACTCGCTTGGATCCCGAAGTGATGGGTAAAATCATGATTTGCAGAGTTATCATCTACCATTTGGTCTTTAGAAGTCGACATAAGTAGGTTAAATTAACTAATGTTTAATCTTTCAATGGAAAACTAATACAATTTCATCCTTGAAAAATACAAAAAAACCCTCCAATAACAGTGAGTTAAGAAAACATGTTCATATTTCAACGGATAAAAGTCGTTAAAACCATAGAAACATACAACTAAGAGCTTAATAACAAACCCAAATTTCAATATCATAATGTTTAACAATACACCCATTTTTACACTATTCATAATTGCATTAATAAGCATGTTAACCTCATGAATGTTCATGTAAAACTTGTGGCTAACACACAATGCAATTATGTAATTCATGATTCACGTATATGTCACAATCTCTACTTAAAATTTCACTTGTACTTATACCTCAACTTAATCATTCTCACATATGTCTCAATTCCCCTAATAACTTCACTTCCTCTTATATCTCTACTTGATCATGCCACATTTTGTTCAAGACAAATGGAGGAATACATGAACATAAACATTTAAGGTCCTTTGTAACTAAGCTTGTACTTGATCATTTCCCACATTCATTCCATCCTCCATATGAACACACAAGTGCATCATATGTACATGAAAACATCGACATAGTTAACATGCATAAATGACATTTAACATAATGCATGAATGCATTAAAGTGAAACATATATAATAATTATAATAGTAGAACTTATACACATATTTAGTAAGGAAATTTTAGAAAATTATTCACAAGGAATATTTATAGCATCATTTTGGAGCTTTTATTTCACTGTTCTACAACTCTTTTTATTAAAATCAACATAAATAGCAAAATACATGAAAATCACACATTTAAAACAGATCAATGAAATTTTGAGTTTTACCCATCAAAATCTACAAAATTGTGTATTCTACAATATACCAAAAGTTATACAAAGGAAAGTTTCCACAATCAGCTTGAAAATCTTCTTTTTATTCTCCTTTATATAATATAAGAATGTTGATACATCATTTAATTATATAGAATATTTTGTCGGTATATAATTTTTGCATTCTCTGAACATATATTGAAATAAACCTAATAATATTCGAACATGTTCAAACTATTATCGAACATGACGGAACAATAATCAAATTCTAGTTGAATATATAATTATGCAATCTAAATTTATTAGAAAAAAAATGGATTCACTTTATTAAAAATCTATTTAACATATTCGTTTAGCGAAGACATGAATGCACTTTATTCATAGAATTATATTCAAATATAGTTTGAATAAAATATTAAACAACGTAGTATTTGATATCTTGAAATATGTTCAATCATTATAAGAAAAAAAATCTAAATATATTTTGTATAAATATTTTAACAAGTATTGAAATACACTTTATGATATATGTTTAACTTTTTGTTTCATCTCCATCAAAATGATCTGATATATGGTACATAATTAAGGCTTCATTTTGGGCGGCTTTTTTTACTACTTTATAAAGTAATATTTTGATAAAAAAATAAAATTTTAAACATATTTGCGCAAGTAAGTAAGCCATCTCAAATAAAACCAAAAACTTTATTTGGGAATTCTTTCTTCTTACTTCTTAAAACGGCTTTTTAATATAAAAATTAAAAAAGTTTTAACTAAAAAATTGATTTAAGAAACAATAAAAAAGTCGTCTGAAACTAAACCTAAACCTTAAAAAAAAAGTGATTATATTTGCGTAAGTCTATAAATAAAGAAATCCCTAAGTTGGTCGCACATGAGAAAAAAGAAAAGTATAAAGATATGACGCTGAAATGAATAAAGTGAAAGTAAATGTATTCTCTCATTTATAATTATATGGTTATCAGCTTCATCATTTAATTTAAAATAAAAAATTTAAGCATAATTTTTTAAAATAATAATATATTATTTAATTTTAAATATTAGGAGACATATGAACCCAAATTTTAGAGCTGTTGAGGGAAAGTTCAATTTTATCCTGCTGCACGGCTGGCACGAAGTCGCCTCACGGGGGAAAAATTATTGCGTCCTCCCACCTGACGTAGAGATACGTCCTCCCACCGCTAAAAAATTTGGTTTTTGCTCGGTATTGCTACCTATTATTTGGTAATAACGAGGAATATCATCATGTGAAGACCAATACCGAGTTATACCGAGCAATACCGAGTTTTTTCAAGAAAAAACTAGGTATTTTTTTGTATTGCTTGGTATAGCTCAGTATTGATCTTCACATGATGATATTCCTCGTTATTATTTTAGCTTGGTATTTTTTATTTTTTATCACGATTTTAGGCGTGAGAGGACGCATCTCACGGGGAGCATGAGAAGTTTTCCTCTCAAAATCTCCTTCCATCAATCGCTAAGAAGTTGAAGGACGATTCCATCTTCAGTTCCAAGGCCAATCTTTCCATCCCTCTGTGTAAGTTCTACACATCAAAACCCTCTTTACATTCCAGTTCCAGTCAGTCTTGTCGGTCTCCAGTTTCACATAAATTCCTTCCGTATCAAAATAGAATCGAAAATCAACAAACCCTAAACCCAGCCCACCTCTCCGCAGTCCTGTCAAAAAAGAACTGGTTTTTTCTTTTACGAGCCGAGTATAGTTCAAGTTTTCTGAATTCAAGATCTTTAGTCAGTATCTTGCATGGACAGCGCGACCCGATTCACTCACTCAAATTCTACATCTGGGTTTTCAGTATCAGCCATGAGTTGGCAAAGGATCATTCGGTTCAAAGGGCTCTTTCTGATATTTTCTGGAGAAAGGGCCTGGTAGTTTTGTCTGTAGAACTTATGAAAGAGATTAGAGATTCCGAGCTTCGAATTTCAGAGGATATACTTTGCATTCTTATTGTAAGTTGGGGTAGATTAGGGCTCGCAAAATATGCAAACGAAGTGTTTGGACAAATACCCCACCTCAGTATTAGGCCAAGCACCAGAATTTACAATTCAGTGATCTACGCATTGGTTAAGGCAAATGCACTTGATCTTGCGTACTTGAAATTCCAACAAATGGCTTCTGATAACTGCTCCCCTGACCAATTTACATACAATGCCCTTATCCATGGATTGTGCAGGGCAGGGATTGTTGAGGAGGCACTTCGTTTGGTGAAGAAAATGCAGAATTTTGAGACTAAAGCAAATGTGTTCACTTACACAATGCTGGTTGATGGGTTTTGCAATGCAAAGAAGGTGGATGAGGCATTGAAGGTTTTGGAGATGATGAAGAACAGAAACGTAGTTCCTAATGATGCTACATTTCGATCATTGATCCATGGAGTGTTTCGATGTTTAAAGCCAACCAGTGCTTATGAGAAATTGAGTGGGTTCTTAGAAAACCACAGTGTTTTTCATGTGAATGCATGCGGCACTTTATTATATTGCCTTTCAAAGAATAATATGGCAACAGAAGCTATTGATTTTGTGGAGAAAATGGGGAAGAAAGGTTATGTTTTGGACACTGCTACGTTCAGCCTCGTTATGGCTTGCTTGGTTAAGGGTTTGAGACTAACCGAAGCCTGTAACTTGTTTGATGATTTTGTTCGCAAGGGAGCATTTGTTGAAGGAAGGAAAAGTTGGGCAATCAAGGCGATATATGAAAAGAATGGTCTCTGACAATATTTTATGCAGCATTGAATCATACAACATGTTGATTGATTTATTCATCAAAGCTGAAATGAGGCCGAGGAGGCACAGAAAATTTTTTCTGAAATGCCACATATGGGATTTTCTCCAAACTTAATAACATTCAATACGCTTATCAGTGGGCACTCCCGGGCTGGAGATATAAATATGGCAAAGAAGGCGTTGAAGATGCTCTTAAAGCATGGATTCAAGCCTGATGTTTTCACTTTCAGCTCCATAATAGATGGTCTTTGTCGAGCCCACCAACTTGATGATGCTTTTGATTGTTTTGGAGAGATGGTTGAATGGGATGTTACCCCAAATGCTGTAACTTATAACATACTAATTCGATCTCTTTGCGCTGTAGGGGATTCTCGAAGATCAATGAAGCTGTTTTTAAAGATGAAAGCTGAAGGTATTACACCAGATGTTTTCTCTTTCAATGCTCTCATCACAAGCTTTTGTAAGATGAATAGGATTGATAAAGCACAGAACCTTTTTCATTCAATGGTGAGATTTGGTGTAGCTCCAGATACGTATACTTATAATGCTTTTATACAATCTCTATGCAATGCAAAGAGAATCGATGAAGCCAAAGAGGCTGTAGTGGTGATGGAAGCCAATGGCTGCAATGCAAACGAATATTCTTATAAATGTATTATGGATGCACTATATCAAACAGGCTGTGTGGAGGAAGCCCATGAGTTGTTTCATCATTTTTTAAAGCAAGGGTGTTCATCTTACTGATCCTAGTCAGAGGTTTGATACTCAGATTACTGGCACAGAAGAGAACAGTTATATATCAATTTATTGATCATTTGTATTGAATTGCCCTGTACTAGTTTGGATTTATCTTGGTGGCTGCGCACGGAAAAGGCATCCGTGGAGTTGGAAAAATTATTAGGTGCGGAGTGCGCACTAGCGCACTATCCGCACAAGCACTGGATACCCAGCCGTACCGAGTGCGTGTACCGCTAGGTACCTAATACTTGTGCGGATAATTCTCCCTGTCCGCACTCCGCACCTAATAATCTCTCATGGAGTTGGCAACCACTGGGGATTCAGAATAAGGGAAAATAATTTATAGAAAATTATGTGTTCTTTCATTATCCGTTTGACCCAAAATGGTACTGTCGGTCATAATTTTTTGGTAGATCTTACTAATAATGATAAATATATTCCACCACCTTTAATGAAAACATGTCACTCTCAGCTTAACAGAAAATGCTACTCAACTCCTTTGCCATCTGCTACAGCTTTTCATAGCTATTAATCTGGTCCGTTGGTTCTCATCTGTTGTCTGTTTTGTAAACCGTCTGATGCGTTGAAGATTTCATTGAACTACTGTTATCTATGGTTATATTGTTGTCATGTAGCACAATACGCGAGATTATCTTTATTTCTTCTTCATTGTTCTCATACTATATGTAGTTTTAGCTGTATTATAGGTGGAAGAATTTTTACATGTATAAAAGCGCCTTTGCTTCACAGCTTCCAATGGATAACTCTTCACCTTTCTTCTCAAATCAAATCATGTCAGCAGAAACCAACAAAGAAACTGCTGAATGCGTCATCTCATCTCATTTAAAGTTTCTTATGGCTAGCATTAAGAGTATTATACATACCACTTTGTCTGCAGAAAATCATTCCACCTGGCGTTCTCAGGTGCTTAAGGTATTCATAGTAGTCCTGATGGTTTGCCTTCAACAAATCCAAGCTATACTCAATGGATGCTTACAGATCAAAACTTCTCAGCTGTCCTCTATTCAATTATCTCTTCCCCTCTTCTGCCATACATCCTTAATCTTAACACTTGTCATGATTTGTGGATAACCATTGATAAAATATTGCAAGTTAGTAATAGGACACACATTATGCAGCTCAAAAAATGAAATGCATCATGTGACCATTAAAGATATGACTATATCTCAATACTTGTCCCTCATTAAATCGAAGGTGGATGCAATCAACACAACTATTAGTTCACTAGATACAAAAGATGTCATCCGATGCACATTGAATGGGCTTCATGCTTCCTAACATGCCTTCAAAACTGCCATACGCACTAAGCTACATCCTCTGAGCCTTGATGATTTGTATTCACTTTTATGTAGTGAAGAAATTTCCTTAGCAGCTGAAGTGATGCATGATACTCACATTTCAGACATTTCGGAATCTCAACCTACTTTATATGCATATTGTGGTAGAGATTGTGGTCGGTCATCAGCTCCACCATTCATACGGGGAAGATCTGGTTTCAAGGGAGGACGCTATTATACCGGACATGGTGGTCGTAACAGGAACATAATAGTTGAATGCCAAATCATTTTTAAGAACTAATACTTTGTTGTCCAATGTTAGTTTCACACAAACACATTTAGCCTTTGCAACTTAAAATCATCCATCACCACCTGCTGATTGGTTCCTGGATAGTGGATCTTCTTATCATCTCACACCAGATCTTTCCCAATTGCAATCTCCCTTAGCTTACAATGGCACTCAATCCATCTCTTTTGAAAATGGCCAGTCATCACCCATTATTGCTCATGGTCAAGGTATCCTCCCCACTCCATCATGTAAGCTTCTCCTTAAACCTATGTATTTCGTTCCTAAACTCAAACACAATCTATTATCTATTCATCAACTAACTTGCAATAATAAATGTTCTCTATTATTTCATTCCCATGGCTTCCAAATTATGGATTTGGAGACCAACAATCTTATCCTTACTGTTAAAGCCCACCTACCATATCAGTTTTGGGTATATGCTCTATTAACAACAACTTACTTGATCAATTGCATGCCATCAACTGTGTTAAAAAATAACTCTCCATATGAACGTCTGAATGGTAAACCTCCCAATTATTCTCACTCACAGTTCTTTGGATGGTCGTGTTACCCTCTATAACTGCCTCACTCAAATCATAAACTCTTTCCAATAGATTTCAAAGCCTTTTTTTTATATGTTGAATCCACAAAGGGGTATTATTGTTATCATCCTTCCATTGGTAAGGTAACCATTTCTATCAACATTATCTTCGATGAACATATATTTCCATATCAAAATTTAGCAACTCCTGCTTCAAACCCACCATATGCACCATATTACTCCACAACACCGCTTGCACTTGTTCCTCATTCTCTGCTTCTTACTATAGTTTCATAAACTTCCTATGTTCTTCCTAGTTCCGCTTCCCTTCCAATTTCTCCAAATCACAACTCTCCCTCTTCTCCTCAGTCATCAATAACATCTCCTCAGCCACTTGCTCCCACTATTCTACCTGCAGAAGCTCCACTACCCTAGTCTTCAAGGCACCATATGCTAACCAAATTTAAGACAGGTCTTCAGATGCCCAAGAACATTTTCACGATGTTTCATGAATCTACAACTATTACGGATCTCACCTGCTATACTATGGCTATGAAGTCACTACACTGGAGATAAGCTATGTCCGAGGAGTTTCAGGCTCATCAAACCCAAGGCACATGGACTTTAGTACCACCTGTAGTAGATTAGAATGTCCTAGGATCCAAATGGCTATTCAAAACAAAAATACATGAAGATGGCTCTGTTACTCGTTATAAAGCCTATTTGGTAGCCAAAGGATATAACCAAGCATATGAATTTGATTTCACTGAGACTTTCAGTCTAGTTGCAAAAATTCAAACTATCCAGATTTTCATTCTCATAGCTCACATTAATCATTGACCAAATAGTTAACTTGATTTATAAATTAAACATTAGGATTTTATTTCTAAATACTTAAGATGTCAGCACAAGAAATTTTTAGTAGTAGTATAAAACTGGACATTCATATTTTGTTTGGACTATTTTCTAAAGAAGCTTTCTCGTACAAAAAAAA